>NC_046362.1:13561370-13671956 GCF_011125445.2 Fundulus heteroclitus
GTAGGTGATGCGTAACGCAGTCCCACACGCGGGCCACTCCAGGGGAGGCCAAAGCTTCTGACTCGTCCTCACACGGTGCCCGTAATGCGATCGAAGCAGCACTTCACCCCGGCTGCAACAGCTACGGCTGAGAGAAGGGCTGTGCTGCTTTAATCTGTTTGTTGGGGATGAGATTTATGAGCAAGAAAGGGGGTCCGTGCTGGAAGATCAATCCCATTCTGCAGCACAGAACATCTCAGAGAGGAGTTAACAGATTTGTGGGACATTAAAGCCTTGGTTCCCAGTGCAGCATCTCTCTCTCTCTCTCTCTCTCTCTCTCTCTCTTTTGCTCTCTACTAAAAATAGAAGCATGCAGCAAAATGGACCGATGCTATTTACAGAGCCGTACTCCTGAAGTCCTACATCTAATTACTCAGGACCTACATGATGAGCTCTGTTTGCAGCATGGACTGATGCAGAGAGAGGAGGCAGATGTCTGAGCACACGGATGGGAGCTGACTGCGGGCATGCATGTGTGTGTGGGGGAGGGATTTTTAAACTTCAGGACGCAGCTTTATCCCCCAAACTAATGAGAGGAACCTGTGGTTTTGCTGACCGGCTGCGCCGCTCAGTATTCAACACCACACGTCAAAGGACATTTTAGGGACGCCGTTCAGGGCCTCCGTTTGGCCCACTTCAGCTTACCGAAAAACAGATTGTAACCCATTAATGATTCATTGACCCTTCAGCTTAACGCTCGGGAAACAAACAGCCTTTTTTATTATTATTATTTCAGTTTTCCTTCTCATGGGCGCAGTTAGTTTTTTTTATTATTATTTATTTCTATCCAACAGCAACGTTGAGGAATTTTCCTGTAAGGTTAAAAAAATATCTGTCATATTTAATTAAATATGTCTGCAAATGAGCCACTGCAGGCGTTTATTTCCACCCTTAAAAACCGCATTCCGGCCCTGACGTGAGAATGTCAGGCGCGCATTCTTTCTCCGAGCGGAGAACGTCTCCTACCGTTCTGGGAAGACACGGACTGCAGCATCAGCGTCCCGAATATCGCCACCGATAAGGACATGACTGCGGCTCTCGGCTTGCCGGGGATCATTCTTTCGGAGGAGGGTTTGCCGGAGAGATGCCGGTGCGGGAGCGCTGAAAAGGTGACCCAGGCGGTGGTGGTGGCGGCGGTGATGCGGGACGGATTCGCCGAGGCTCCCAGACGCTTCCTGCGGAGTGACGTGGAAGGAGGAGGGGAAGTGTCGCTGGGTAGAGGATCGGGAGCCGGCGACGGTGCTGCTGCCGTCCACCTGAGCGGCTCTACTGAGTCAGTGTCACTGCTGCTGATGATGCCGCTGCCAAGGAAGGTACCACCTTTTTTTTAATCCGCTGTTAGATCCTAAATCCCGCGAGATTTCGAAGTAACTCACGGATGGCAGGACCAATGCTCGTTATTACGCGATGTCCAATTACAAAGGGGATAACAAAACCATGATGGTGTGTTTTTGTTGGTCACGTTCATTTTACAGAAATGCTCGCTAGAAATGTTTATTGTCGATTCTCGTCCTGCTTAATTTTATTCAAGTGGAGCGCTGTTGCTATGGCTTTTTGGCATCTGCCATCAATTAATCTCTCGAGTAGGCTACAAGCGACTTCTAGTACGTAAAACAGTTACTGTGCTTTCAATCAATTAAAGTTTACTTATATAGAAATTACTGATAACAATAATAGCAACAACAACTTTTCAGAGAGTTGTTAGTATCCAGCAGTTATGACCCATTTCTACTTTCCTTTTTCCTTCTGGGCAGAGCGCTCTCGTCCTGGAGAGGCTGGGTTCCAGGTTCAACTCCCAGTCTGACTGCCAATCTGCTTCCCGGAGCAAGAGCCTTTGCAAGACCCCAGAATGCTTCACGGGCGTGGCACCTCACTGCTTCCTACGGGATGCCTTAGACACAGAGGATACATTCGATTGTAATGAATCTTGCACTGACAATAACGATTATTATTAAGTGAAGGGATCCCCCGTGTCCCCGGACCTTTCCTTTCTGCCAGCAGGTGGCGCTCCAGGAGTATCCACGGTTGTGCTACATCATGTTACTGGTTGTGTTTCTTCAGTTTTATCTTTTTATATTTTCATTGAATTAGTTCAGATCATGAGTTTTAAGTTTTAATTGTCTGGTGTTAAAACTTGTCTGACAATGATAGCCAAAATGTCAATTGATAACCTAATTTATTAATGCAAAAAAAATAAATAAAAAAATGACCACATTATTTTTTGTGGTTAACATTATTGAAATGTTAACACAGCACACGTGTTGTGGATAGAGGGGAAGACAAAACTGTGATATCAAAGAATCATTGCATATATTGATTTACCAACTAAACTTAATTGAGTCTTATTTCGATTCTCTATTGTTCAGATTTCTAGCATTATTTAAGAGTATATCCTTCTAGAGTTGAAAAAAAAAACAGAGTCGTAAGTCATAACAAAAACATGACAGAAGTAGCGTCACATATAACCCTTTAACCATTAAGCATTCCAAAAAAAAAAAAAAAATAGTTAAAAAAAAAAACTGGCCGTTTTTTTCCGAAGTTTGATGACGTTTCGCTTAATGAAACAGGTCCACCCTTTGCAATGTAAACCTGTTTCGGTTTAATTTGCATGTTATCTGAGTCATGACGGGTCCTTTTTGGGCAATAATATAAAGCTTGGAATGCCACACCACATATTTGAATTGAGAAATCTTTCTGGATGGGAAGCAAAACTTCTTCTTCAAAAAAGGTTTTTCTTTTCTTTTCTTTTTTGGAATGATCATGAGCTGGATCACTGAGAATCTTCACCAGCAACCATTAAACATGCAATGTTTATGAACCAAAATTGAGTTACCTTTGTACAGACAAACATGCAGTAGTTCACCTTGCTCACTTTTGTGGTCAGCTGTTCAAGTCAGCTGCATATCCTGTTTTGCATTTATCCAGTCTCCTTCTAGGTTTTGGTCTTAACACATGAACAGAACATGGGAAAAGAAAACACACAAATGGTGGCAGGTCGAGAAAAGTTGGACAACTAACTTAATTAAATGATGTTTCAGTTATATTTTTCATTCTGCTGGGGTGAGCTCAGAAAACTTCATAATGAAACTATAAAAAGGTTTTGTGGCATTGGATGCGCCACCTCAGATAACATCATCGTATTTCACACCTGCAGAAATCTACAGACGTTTCTCATCAGAAGCTGCAAAACTCTGTAGAGTTTCGAGTTTATGCATGGGCGGAGAGGAAATTATTCTGCAAAGGTGGCAAACAAGATTGCAGAAGTAGTAGCTGCTTTCGTTGCTACATCTGCCCTGTAGTTACCCAAGGCAGGTCAGAAGTCAGAAAAGTGAGTGTGAGTGGCACATTTACAAACAGAGATGACTGTAAAGCAAATTGACCTAAGGGGACAATAAAGATTCCTTGAACTTTACTTGAACCTGTTCGTAAATGTGCTACTCATCCAGTTCAACCAGAAGCCTAAATAAAGTTTAAATGAGCTCCACATCAGGTGTCAAGAACTTTCTATGTTTCCAATGTGCTCCAAAGTCATGAACACCACCAAAAGCGTAGGCTACCTGGAATCGGTGAAAATGTTGACAGTCTGACTTGCAGCCATTTTCCAAGCCTTAGTCAGGGCAATGAATTTTGTGGTTTGTGCAGGGAAATATTTAGGAACCGAGGCAGAGGAGAAAATTTCATGCAATGAACAAACAAATCAGGTACCAGGTTGACGTTTTATTGTTTGTTTGTTTTTTGTTTTGTTTTTGAAAGGTCAGCCCTGGGGTTACAGGCCTGTTCTAACACAGCAGCACAAATGTGTAGTGTAGAGATTTTTTCGCTGCAGCAACTGCACACAAACATCCTAGCAGACCAGCAGATACTGAATCTTGTTTTGCAGAAGAGTATGTAAAAAAAAAAAAAAAAAAATTACCATTTTATTTCCCGGTGCAAAACAGAAGTGACACATGCCTGTTTTTCATCCACTGTTTATAAAAATGGTTTGTTAAGGTTTGGGAGGCCTAGACTAGGAGCAGATCATAAGGCCAATTTTAGCTGTTCAAATGCTTCTCGTCCATTTAAGGACCACTTCAATTTGTCATGCAGTCAAACATATTTTTATTACAATCAATCAGAGAGTTCAGAGAGGTTTCAAGGCAGGAATGCTTAGCTTTTAGCTTAGCTGTTAGCCCATCTCAACAGCTGCGCTTCTGCCACCGGTCACAACCCCTACTCTTGCTCCTCCTTCGGTGTGTGCTGCTTGGCGAGTTCGCTACATTTTGAGCCTCTGGGACTTGTGCCCGAAGCACTCCGAACCCGCGTAAACAATCTAAAGTAGTTGTAGTTACGAATCCAAAAACACTTGATGACCGTAAAGTACAAGCCATTTACCATTTATTCTTTCAGATTCTGTTGTGATTGTTCATAAACTTGAGATTAGATTTTTGTCAGAACCTGGAAAAGGTCAAATAGTTTTTGTGTTTTTTATATGCTCTGACATGTAAAATCTCTGAATTTGGTTTGCTCCCTTTTTATAAAGACTGAAGTTGATTGTTTATGCCTATTTAGCATGTTTTACATTTCCTTTGTCTAGAATGAAAGCACATCCTACTAACGAATCCATGTTTCAAATGTCTTCCGTTTTCATGGTTTACTTTCTTTTTCACAACACTGTGCGTAAATTAAGCTTTGCTTTTTGACTTTAGATTGACATGTAACTCTTTTTTTCTTGTAAACACAACTTTAACCTTTGCATAGTGCAAATCATTGTATTATTTACTTTGTAATAATATGTAATAGAAGTAGCATTAAAAACTTTTTTTTCTTGAAATAGCAGTCGATTGGTTAGTCACATAACACCTCCTCTACCCTCCTACTTACAAAAGGAAATGCACGCCTATCTTTAGAAGAAACTGAAACTTCTGAAAGTCCTCTGTTGTTCCTGCTTTTTGTCGTTACTCACGCCATCAGGTAAAAATACTTTCTTGATTTAAACTTGTTAATGTTTAGGACCCCCAATGATGTTTGTATCTGTAAATATAGGGAAAAATTACATAGACGTTGGGGCAGGGATGACACTAGGACAAAGGATTCAGTTGAGGACAAAAGGGTAAAAATGCCAAAAAAATGATGTGATTTCAGTCAGTTCTGCTAAAGGGCTTCTACAAACTGGTAAATTAATGCGTTTAGTCTGTTGTAACTGTTTATACATTTGAAGTTAGATTTTTTTGTAGAACTTGGAAATTACCCAGTAATTTTTAGTATGTTCTGATATGTAAAAGTTGCTTCTTCATGTTAAATACAGGGTGACTGTATTTAACATTTAGGATAAAGTATGAAGCTAAATCATCTTTTGCACCGGCTTGGTTTGACCAGGTTACTCGGCTCTGCCCGCTTTTGAGCATTTGAGCAACAGTTTTTTTCAGGTCCTGGGTTTCTGGGTTACCCTGCTCAGGAGGAAGGTCAAACCAAGTACTTGAACAGAGTTTTGAGATGAACACACTGCTTTTCAGTGACAGGGCAGAGGGAAACAATAGGGTTTTGTTTTGAGGAAGTCCAAGAAAAACTGATGAGTGATTTATATTACAGACCACTGTGAATGGAGTGGGTCAAACCGAAATATAATTTTACTATTTAAAAACCATGAACCACGCCTGAAAGAAGTTAAAGAAAAGAGAAAAAACACTTGAGCTTTCTATATGCAGATGTGCTGTATCAGACCTGCAGATTTACTGAGGCTTTATCTCATTTTACACACACTAAAAGCTGTTAAGTTTTGTCTCCACATGGTGTTTGGTTCAAAATGTTGTTCATGGCCCCTGATCCATCCAGCATGTGCAGAAAGAAGGAGAAAGAATAGAGCGGATGCCGCTGCAGAGAGTCTGCTGCAGTGGCAGCTGCCCTCGTGGTCGAAGCTAAAGAACACTCCACTGAATCAGCACAGTGCAAATATCAAATATACAGCCTATATATTAATTTCACTGTGGTCAAAAGTCTGTGGTTTTGCACTATTAAAGTCTGCCATTTCCCCCAAAAAACATCCTCATAAAGCTCTAAATTTAAAGCGAAACCTACCCTCATACCAGAGCCCTACTCTGCCCAATCTCATGCTTGAAAGATGTGCAGAGAGGAGGCTTAGATGTCACATGTGAGTCCGTGGGAGGGACACGCAAAATACACTTTTTGTTTTGAGAGCAAGCTGCACAAATTTTCCGTCAGCCTTGAAGTCTTTGTTGCTGGGCTCCATGTGGTGAATCTAATATTCCGAATTTGTTGGACTTTTCCACCTTGAAGCGAGCGTGCACATCCAAGATTTTATCCCATCTCACCTCTGAGTTCATCCACCGCAGCCAGATTGCAGTTTTGTTCATCCTGAGCAATCTAGCAAATATAATGATACAATTTTTTTTGTTCTTTTTATTTAAATTGATCTACTTACTGTTTTTTCCCTCATCATTTCTCACAGATTTCTTTAAAGTGTTGCTGCAAACAAGACGTGAATAAAGCAACATCTCCAGGTTGTTCCCCCTTCCAGGTATTTCTTGGCTGGTAGAAAAACAACATATGCCCTTTAGGGCTGCACAATATATCGCAAATCTATTATTATGGCAATTTTACTGATAATATGCATTTTGCAAAGAACCACCTGGAGTGCAATAAGCTAATTATTTCAAGCACCCTGAATTCAGCATCTAAGTGCTCATAATGTGTTTGGTGATATTTGTTGTTTAATGAAACAAAAAATGTTTGAGAAGGTAAAGACGTGGTAAAGTTCATTTTAAAAAAAACTACAGCTAAGTTGTTTTGGTGCCAAAACATCACAAGTTTGACAGAGACAACCTTTTCAAGAAAACCTGCTGTTTGAGATGGAAATGATGACTGTTTTTGTTTTTTGGTAGCTGATTAGACTACACATTATCTGAAGTTCATGTTTACTATGATCCTAAAGTAGAAAGACATTAACACATTGCTTTTTTTCTGTATTTGTGGCAAGCTATATTACTATCACAACTTGTGCTAATATTGTGTAGCTCTAGCACTGATTAAAGCTGAACTACGCAGAGCAGAGTGTGGAGGGCGAAATTAAGTAGTGCCAGTGGAAAAGGGGCTTAAGTGCAAAGTCACTTAGGTTGTTTTCAGGACAGCTTGCCATGGTGCGACTTGCTGAAGGGATTGTATTTCACAGCTGGGTTGGGGACGTCCTTTCATGACAGGGAGGAGGTAGCTTGGAGAGAGACATCTGGGGACCTCAACTTAAACTGTTGGATCCATGGCCTATTGTCAAACAAGAAGTAAAGGATGGATGGATATTTTGGACTACGTCTTTTCTTGATTGCAAGAAATGTTTATTTATTTTATTTTTTTGTCAAATTGGTAACATTTTAACTCTTCAATGAAGAGGAGTAGAGTGCATTTAACATGAAAACAAAGCTAATACACAGCAGGCGTCAATAAGCAATAATTAAATTGCTATCAGGTTTGCGTTCTAATACAATATTCTTATTGCTTCTCCTAATTTCCCTTTTTCTCTTTGTGTTTCCCCAGTTATAGAGTTAAATATGGAGCTGAAGAGGGAATGGCTGTCTCAGGTGACAAAAGAAATTAAAAACAGCCCCCTGGCAACCAATTTTTTATTTGGAATAGTCCAGTTGATCGCTGAGGGACTGGTGGCAATGGAGTTTGCTTGCCCTTGTGACTCTAGATACAACAGAATGTACACTTCAGTATTTTTCATCATTCCACCAATTATAGTATTTTTACTAGCCGTGGGAATTAGACCATTCTGTAAACCATGTAAATCAATCTTTGATTGCCTAAATATCACCATAGTTCCAACAGCGTTATGGCTGGTAATATTGTTGATTGATGGCCGTTATTATGCCTGTTTATGGACCAGTTGGACAGGAAAGTATGAAATAATTGAGAAAGCTGCCCCCCAGCATTGGTGTAAACCAGCCAACTCATCTCAGGAATTACTGGCCAAAACCCAGCTAATGTATGCTACATCACAGGTAAGAAATAATAACATTTTGAAGGCTTTAACAAACCAACATTTTAGATCATTAGTTTTTGTATGCTACTTAGGCATATTTTTTTTATTTCTCTTTTTGTGGATGTTTTTTTGTTTGTTTTTTGCAGTTCTATGGATTCTTCACAGCACTTGGGGTGACCATGTTTTATTTGGTATGCATGTATGGCTCCAGATATTCCAGCCTCAACTGCAGCCAAAATAATGAAAATCCAGAATCTCCAGGAAATGAAGAGAATGAGCGTGTGGAACTAAACCAACAACTTTGAAAGAAATAAACTATTGTAAGATACGGCAACTTTAAAACAATGTAATTGTGTGTTTTACATGTAATAAGATTGATTAAGTATTCATAACCGTACAATCCAATCTTATCATTTCAATTATATTTTCTAAATGCTATTCAATTATATATTTATATAAGAGTACTATTTTCAATACGTTATGTTCAGTTGTTTGAAGATTGCCTAAGTTTTGTATATTTTATCTATAGTTTTTCCATATTGTCCTGTTATAATCTAAGGAAAAGATTGTTATTATATCACTATTTCTCAACATTTTAAATGTCTTAAGCTTGTTAATAAATAAAACTTAATTTGCAGAAGCATAAAAATAAAAAACAAAATGCGAAACAAATTTTAATATATTGCATTTTAAAATCTGCTTCCTTATTATAACTGAAAGTTTATCCTATATTAAAAGAAAACAAGAAATGTATTTCTAGTTTCTCTCATAAATATTGGAAACAATGTTTTTAACTGTAATTCTTTTGAAAGCATTGTGACTGAGGTAAGGAGAAATGGTTCATCTGGTTCAAAGCTATTCAGCTATTCAGTAATCAACCTGCTCACCTCACAGTCACCAGCCACTCCCCTGTCACCAGCCTCTACCAATCAGCTTTGTTCCATCTCTCTTGCCGTCCTTCCTCTGATCAGTCTCACCTGTCACCTTATAATTCGTTTTCACTCCGGTCACCTGTGCACTCCTCTATTTATATGTGCCTCACTCATCTCTTTGGTGCCAGACTATTATGAGCCTTTCAGTGAATCATATCCAGCGCTTTGTTCTGACAGCCCTGTTGATACCGACCCGATTTGCCTCCGGATATCTGAGCCAGCCTAACCCCTGTATACCTGTTTTTCCTGCCAGATTCTGATTGCCAACCTGTGTACCTGACCTAGCCTGTTCCTGGACTATCTGAGCTTGCCTGATTCCAGTCTGTTTAACCTTGCCTGCCATTGTACCGAACCGGACCTGCTACCTGACCACCGAGTCTGCCTGACCTTGTCTAGCCTGTAAGCCTGCCCGTGTATCAAACTTGGATATGTCTCCCGACTCTGCGCTCGGATTCTGTTCTGGATTTTTGATTACCTGGTTTTGACTTAGGACTGTTTATCGACCATGAGCTCTGTGTTGCCCTGTTCATATTACTGCCAGTCTGTATTCCCGGTTTCAACACCCACAACCTCTTCTTTAATAAACTGTCTTTAATCTTAAATACTATTGTCTGGTTCAAATTCTGTTCCGTTCATGACACCTAATGCTTTTTCAGAACTTTATTCAAGAAAATTTACATTCTCAAACAGCAACCAATACAAAATAACATATTAAAACTGTCAAACCTTTTAAAATTCACAATAACCATACAAATAATCATATCACATAAAAATATATTTTGAATATACAATCACAACTCAGAGAGGTGATAATAAAGGTTTTCGTGATGAAATTTTTCCATGTCGTCCAATGAAAGTTTTATCAAATGGAGTTCTTGTTTAAAGGTAAACTATAATGGCTTAGATCTGCCACATCTGCATGTATATAACATTTAATTATTATAATTTCATTAATAACATATGCAACTTTATTTAAAATACACATCAATTTAAAACACTGAGTGGAGACAGAGTCTAATGATCAGTTGTTCTGTAGTCAGGAGGTCATAAAGAGTTTTCCATAAAGTGGTCACAGGCTGACAAAAATATAACAGTGTTGTTCACCGCAGCTCCAGAGGCGTTGCAGCGACTCCAGAGAGAGCCAGTGTCCTCTTCCTCTGCTATGTTGATGGTGATTGCTCAATGTTGGATCCAGTAGGATTTAATCAACTGTAAATTAATTACAAATTGCTATCTCTACCTTTAATCCATTTTACTGACTTTTATTTCCATTTGTTTTCTGTTTTTTTTGTTTTCTGTTTTAATTAGTAGTAGCAGTGTTTTTAATAGTGGTTTATCGTGGTTGTTTTTGATTATTTTGAATCAGCAATTTATATTTTAGGCGTACGTACATATTTAAAATAGGACAATATTTACAAGAAATAGACAAAATATCCAAACCATGGTCAATCTTAAAACAATCAAACATCAAGAATAATTCTTTTGAAAACAACGTTTTTACATTAAAAAATAACTGCAAAACATTTTTAAACTTCAACTATAATAAGAAGTGGGGGTTATATAGATACAATCTAATGACATGTAATCACATAATTACAGCAATACTAAATGTTTTGAAGTTGGCATATTTCACCATTGTTTCTAATTTCCTTGAAGATTTTTGGTTCAATGTTACAGCTGCTCACTCCCACCATCTCTTGGAGATTCCAGATTATGTTAATTTTTCGTACAACAGGATAACCATCTGGAGCCAGCCAAACATACCAAACCAAACAAGACCAATAAAAGTGCTGTCCAGAATGCAATGTACTGAAAAACAAAAAAGAGAAGCAAATGTAAAAACATATCTCATCAGCATACTAAAACTACTAATAGAAATTGCTGGTTTGTGAAAATCAGTTTTGTAATTATTTCTTACCTCTGATTCAGAATACCATAGCTGGGTTTTAGCCAATAACTCCTCAGATGAGTTGACCGGATTACACCATTTCTGAGGTTCAGCATTCTCAATCATTTCATACTTTCCTGACCAATCAGTCAATTAACAGGCATAATAATGACCATCAAGAAACACTATTATCAGCCATGTTAGGGCAGGAATGATGGTACTACTTAAGGTCTTCCAGGGCGATTTAGATGATGGACATTTAATTACACACATTAGTAAAAAGACTAATTGGGGGAACAAAGAAAAACGTATACAAAAGTATACAAATGGTTGTATCTGGCGTCACAAGGGCATGCAAACTCTACTTCTATCAGTTTCTCAAATATCATTTGGACCAATCCAAAACATAAAGTAGTTGCCAGTGGGCTGTTTTTTAATTCTTCCATCACCCTAGACAGCCATTTTTTCTTCAGATCCATATTCAACTCTATAATTTGGGATACAAAGAGAAAAGGTGAAATTAGGGGAAGCAATAAAAATGTATTAGAACCCGATTGCAATTGAATGTTTTCAACACCTGCTATGGAGTATTATCTTTCTTTTTGTGCTACATAGACTTGCTTTACACAGCGCCATCTGCGCCAAGTTACAAAAATGTTGCTGCGACGCAACATTGCGTTGGGTCCACACTCAGGGTGGGGATGGCAAGATTGCATCAATTTTGGCACGTGCACCCTCACACCACATTCATATAGAAAAGAAAAAACAGACCATGGCCCGTTCGGTCTGAAACAGAAAAATTTAATCTTTTAAACCTTTTGTACTGAGCGCAAGACTACCTATGCTGTAATTTTTCAAATATGGCATTTTCTGAAATTAACAAAATTAATTGAATCCAATAAAAAAATAAAAAAACTTTTTTAACTCCTCAAATGGCGTCATATTTTCCCGAAGACAGCTTGGGTGGTTGGATAAAAAGAGTGTAAACTAGAATGGCAACAACAATCATGATACCAATCACGCAATACCAATCATTTTGGAAGATGACAACGTCCCAGAAGCTACATTTCAACATCCATCCCAGCATAGAACAGCTTAAACGTTCATTGAAATGTAGAGGCCTCAAACTGAGCAGAAGAATAGCTCTTGTTGCGTGGCGTAATAACCAGAAAAAGACGTTCTGTCGGAAAACAGCAAAGCCAAAAAAAAGCGACTTCACATTCAAAAACAAACCCAAAAGACCGCCGACTCAAGAAGGTTAAATATCTAAATGAATGGAAAAAGCTTCATAGTAGGTAGACCTGGTCTGGCGTTCTGTTAGTTGTGATACCATTGGGGAGGCAGATCATCTGCTATTACCATCTAACATAGAAAGGATTCCTGGATCAATGTTTGTGATTTCTGTTTTTATTTTTATGTGCAAATACATATAATATTCTTTACATCAAGCACCACTAAAAGGCTGTGGGTTTGTGGTGTTCTTTTTAACCGTGAATAGCACACTGTCTATTTCCCCTGCATTGTTTACATTGTTTTACATTTTTTACATTTCAATTGTTTACATAAATCGCTGCTGCATCTTTATCCTGAAATTTAGTGCAATTTACAGTGATTTTTCAAGCTGTATGCAAACGAAATTTCGTTCTGTACGCACTTTGTGCATACAAAATGACAAATAAAGCTGTCTAAGTCTAAATTGGGTGGGTGTAGTTCCTTGTGTGCCCAGCAGAGGCCAATACAGACAGAGAGCAGAGAAACGTGGTGATGTAGAATGGCTTGTTCCTGCTAATATTACTGTAACCTGTTGACCCGCCAATATTAACCTGCTGACCGACTTTGGTTAGTTTCAGGGAGGTTGTGCTTCATGATTGAAGTTCTATAACTTAGTAGCTGTAAATTAATGTTGTATTATTGCATGTGTCTTAATTACCTTCTTGCTAGCTGACTAGCTTCCAGCTGTCTGTCCAGGACCCAGTATGAGGACTTGCTGTCGCGCATCGGGGGACGTATTTCCCTCTGAGATACAAACTGCAGGTGTTCTATCCCCGCAGCAGAGCACCTGTACATCTTTATTTGGTCAGTAAATCAAGCAGGGCTTAATAGAAATATAGCTTAATTGTACCGTCTAAATATGTAATCTTTTATTAACTGCAAAGAAATTAATCTCCTCTGCAGTCCTTCATTCTAAGTCACGACCAGATTCAGTTGGTTAATGTGATGCAAACTGACAGAAAAATTCAGATTATTAACCTGACCCTAGCCAGATTGACAACGCTCCACCTAGCTTCACTCACATCCATCTGGGACTGATCCATAAGAATGGCGTCTCAGAAGGCTGGGGCTTATCAAAAATCCTTGCATATGATTGGATAAGCCACTTGTCTGTCATCTTTATCGACGTGATATTTCAACCACTCACACCGAAGCTAACCCGTGACTCTGATGAGAGCGACGCAGGAAAAAAACAAAACTTGCCAAATCCGGTCGGGAGAAGGGCGAAAACATGGTTTCCACCAACAAAAGCCTTCAGAGCCGTTCTCTGATGTTCTTTTAATGAAACAATATTAGGTAGATTGGACAACACGGAAGAAATAGCAGCATCAATGTTAACGCTTTCTTCCTCGATGCGAGCCGCTATTGTTGAATCAAAACAGTCACGTCACGGTCGCTTCTCCACTACGTCACATCTATGAAACTCCAGCCCTGCGTCCTGATTGGCTGGACAATAAAATTGGTTGAAGAAATCACTCTCTATGGAAGAGGTCCCAGATGGATGTGAGTGAAGCTAGGCATAGCTAAGCGGAACGAAAATTATCTGGCTCGCCAGGTTAGTGAAATACATGGGAGTCACTATTTGTCCTACTGTAATTTGTATTGTTTTCATAATAATTTTTCATTTTCTCCCGTTCTGATCCAATGACTTGGGTCGCGTTAGGGCAATTTGAAGCCTTCAGTTTGTATTCATGATTCAAATTATTTTACAGCACAATAGTTATTTGTAAAAAAAAAAAAAAAAGCATCTATACAGTACTTTTATTTGTTACACAAAGGCTTGGGCCTGTAAAAAGGTTTTGTTCTTTAGTTTTTAATGTACTATGGAGTATTTCATTGTATAATAATTGTAAAGAAATTGTAAAAAAAAAAAAATACTACTTCACAGATTTCGCCTATCACTGGTTCTTTTTGGAACGTATATATATATATATATGTGTACATATATATGTGTACATGTACAAATGTGTTTGTTTATATAGTAATAAAAAATACATAAAATGTATGAGTGGCTGTGGTTTGAAACATACGTACATCCTGTCAGAATATTCTATTACTTTTAACCCCACTAAGATTATTTAAAACGCACTGGACCATTTGTTATGATAGCTACAGTTTTAGGCAAAAAAACAATATTCAACAAGTTATAAATAATTAAAATTGATTCTCTGCCTGGTCAGCACATTACACTGAGCTGATCTGTCGACCGCCCCAAGATGCCGCCCCTAAATCCGGCGAGCGCACATAGTCGATGCGGAATCTACTCTTATATTATGTCTATGGTAAACATGCTGTGGCTCTGACTGCAGCGCTGAGATGGACTCCTGCAGAAGCGGGAAAACGGGGTTGGGACAGGGGAGGCGCCCCACGGCAGCACCTGCCGCTGGAGGACAAGAGTAGGAACGATACGTGCTTTCACGTAAGAGTCTCCAGTGACACCAGAAAAGTCGCTAGATTTGTCGCTAGTCGCTTGTTTGAAAAAGAGTCACTGGAGGGGTCTGAAAAGTCGGTAAATATAGCGACAAAGTCGCTGAGTTGGCAACACTGGTTGGACACCACAATCCATTGCTAATGTCTGTGACCTGAGGTAACCCTTCCCTTTTTACACCAAATTTTAACGCTGATTTAAGACAGTGAAATGGAGCAAGTTGAATCTCAGGAGGGTGAAAATATTGAGTTTGAATTTTGAAAGGTTGAATTTTTTTATATGCAGATTTTTTTAACACTGAAAGATTAAACTGAAAAATTGGTATTTAAAATGTAATCACTTTGAAATACTAATTTGAATTTTTAGCTTAAAGAGAAAATAACAAATGACATTTCAACTGTATAGAAATAATGACAATGATTTTTTTAGGTTAAAAATGTTTTCTGAATATATTTTAACACTCAAAGAGCAAGTACAAACATACAACATTTAAATTTCAGTGGTATTTTTAATTCAGATCCCAGCGACACAGATCTCTCTACCTAATATTAGCTAAAAACCCTGAAAAGGACTGTTTTGCAGAACTTTCTTGTGTTCCCTTTTTGGGGTTCATGATAGGTGACTTTGGCAATGTGGAGAAATACAGACACAAGTAATGACAAGAAATTTAAATGATGGTTGTCAATGCCAAATTGTGTGTCCTCAATGTGTTGCCCTAGCAAGAACACATCCTCTGTCCCAATCTCTTCACAGACATGTGTGTGACAGTCGACACCCCTGAAAGTTGCTTTGTTGAAGTTCTGCGTATCACCCTCTCTGCAGCTCCCAGCACCTTCACTGTGCCTTGTGATGGAATCACTTGGCCACCATTGTTTTTCCAGAGTTAGCAGGTGGTAGCTCTCATCAATTGATGACGGTACAACTTCTCTGACCAAGATTGCCAAACACACATCACAGCTCAGTTGTTGCAGAATCTGGAGGACTACAAATCCTGCTATGTAGACCAGAGCATTTTCCACCAGACCACCGAAATTAGTGGGAAGATAGCTGTGGTCACACACAACAGCCAAAATGTTGGCAAATGGAGATGGGTGATCCTCAGCAGTTTCAGCAAAGGACATCTCCACAGCAGACAGGGACACAGTGCTGTCTTGGGCTGCTACGTTTCCTGTCTCACTAGGTGAGACACTACACCGAACCATCAGATGGCGGAAGATGGACTGGAACTGGCTTGTGGAGGGATTGTTATTCCAGCCACCTTGCATGGAAAACAGACACACAATACATGCACAATTCATCAGACACAAAGATATTCATTAAAGGTATAGTGGATGTTCTTCTTTCGGCTTTGAGTTTCACAGGCATCATCTTATCTACTGGTTGTCCCACATATTAATCATTGTGACATGGTCACCTAATACCAATTCTAGGTTTCTTACATACATTCCAGAAAAACCTATTTGCTGTACTTTTAATACATCTTCAGAACATTTATTCATTCAGTTAATATAAACTTTACCTGATGCTCTGATTGAATTAAATAGGAGCTCCAAATGATCTTGGCTGAACATGTATGTGAGGACATATCACTGAATTTGGAGCAGTTAAGGAACCATCAGCTTCAATGTGTCAATGTTAATGACAAAACCAATGACAGACAAATACCTGAAAAAGAAAAAAAGTTTTTCATATGAACTTCATGCAGTGAACAGGTCATCTTAGAAACTCGATGGATAAGTATCGCCAAACTCAAATTGTCACCTCTACCTCTTCTTTAGCCATTCAGATGTCAGTAAAAAGAGTTCGTTTGACTGATGGCAAGATGTCTTTATTTCTCTTTGCACAGTCTTTACAGGCTCATGATGCTGCCGTCTTACAGCTTATACGATGTCACCATCTTACAACGCCACTTACGCCCTGAAATACAACATAAACTTATAGTAACAGTAAGACAGTAAACAAATAAAGTTATATTAACATACAAAAAAAAAAAACATACCTCGCTGGCTGACCCAGGCATAGAAGTAGAAATGAAGAACAAACTGACATCTTCAACTTCCTTTCTTGCTGCTTCTCCACAGCACAGCTTCTCTACTAATACCCCCGTCTTGCTCACATAATTAGCACGTCCATCAAAGGTGTGCACGTGTCACAGGTGTGCAAGTAGAGCCAATTAGTCACGGCAAACTCCTTTTTGGGTTTTCAAAATAAGGGTCCGTGTTAGTGACAAATCTGCATAATGCAAATAAAATACACAAACTGCCGTTCTGGTGGTAAAACAAATAAAAAAAATAACAGACATCTTTTGTACGGTGTTTTTATGTAGAGACTCCTATTCTTATTTTCTTCCTATTTTTTCTTTTTTTCAAATTTAGAAATTTCTTACAACCTTACTTCAGCAAGAGAGTTTGATGTATATCTGTTGATAATAAACCAAAGCTGCTGAAGTGGTGAGTAAGCTTGAAAAGTATTCTGTTCGGTTGTCTGTGTTTCAAGCTGGCTATGAGATATCAGAGGTGTCTTACTTTTGATAGGGTGAATTACAAGGATTTAATGCAGTCGTAACATCTATGTATATATAATTTGCTGGCAAATGTTAGCACAAGAGAATTTCTTTTATTTCTTGAATTGCCTTCTTGCAACAGTTAATCTAAATCAAGGTTAGGGACTTTGTTATTTACATGAAGTCTTATTTGAATTTGCCTATTTTGTCGGGAATAACTCGTTTGGCACGACACCAGCACCAAGCATTAGCTAGCTTGATTTTCGTTGGTGGACAAAAACACAGAAAATTAACATTCTAATCTAAAATACAAACCATATCTGTTCATCTTACTTGTGAAAAGTTATCCCTTGAGCCTTGATGTCAATAGTCCGTCGATTCAAACAAAAATACACCGCACAGTGCTGAGGCATACTTTGTCTGTTCAGCTTAAACCAGCAGGTTATGGTAGGAGGTTGACTGCCCCAAGACGGCGGCCGTAATCAATGCGGTGTCTACTCTTTATATATGTCTATGGGTTACACGGTGTAGTGTTGCATCATGTTGTCTGCTCTAAATAAAACACAGCGCCCCTCGTGGACAATATAGGAACTGTAGATTTTCAATTGAATGAAGTATATGGTTTTTTTTTCAATAATCATTGTTGAATAATGATAATGCATTTAGCCACCGGGACGGACTAAATCGTTCGGCGGGCCGGAACTGGCCCGCGGGGCACGTTTGACACCTCTGAGCTAATGCGAGGTCGATGTCACTCTGATCGTGCGCCCCCCACGTGTTAACATGCGGACCGAAGGGAAATCTTATACTTGGGGATTCACGATGTAATTCATGCCAACCATTGCCAACAAAAGACAGTGTGTGCATGTATAACATATAATTAGCCGAGTAAAATATATCATGCGAGGTTACTACATAAAGCAAACTACACCAAAGGTAGTTAGCATTAGCCATCTGGAGATTGTGAACGGTGCACCAAGCTTTAGCCCCCTTTTCCTATAGATTTATTTTTTTAATTTACTGGAACTTCAACTCCGTTAAAAATGTAATCAAATTATCTTTGAAATAATCTCCAACCCTATATGATCTGAAAGTTTCATACACACTTGATAGCGTATCTGTATCTTCTGATATCCTCCTCGTCTCATGTCCTTGTAGCAGCAGCCAGGGTCAGTGTTGCCAACTCCTCAGTAGGGAAAGTAGCTATTGGCTGTGCTAAAAGTCGCTGAATGACGTCATCGCCTAATTTGCATAATCTGCCACATGATGTGATGTGCATGTTATAGACCCCTTGCATCTGACGTCACAGTCACGTAATCGGGGGTGCGCGCCTCCATCTTGGTGGGCAGGCTAGCCTGACAGCCCGTCTACTACATGACAAAACGGGTGATTTAGGGCGTACTTTTAGTTCGTTTATTTTTGGAATCTAAACAATGCCTACGACTTGTTGTGCTCCCGGTTGCACACAGAGGCATTCCAAATCGTTGGATGTACGTTTCTGTCGTTTACCGAAGGATGAGGAAAGAAGAAAGAAATGGATATTTTCAATGAAAAGAGCGCAGGCAGACACTCCCAATGGACTGGGGGAGCCATCAAACTACAACAGAATGTGCAGTCTACACTTCATCTCCGGTAAATACAACTTAATTCTGCTCTAGTCATTGTTCTACTTAAATAGCGGCGGAGGGGAGGTGGCGATCGCTACAAGGGCCGGAGAAGCCGCTGTTGCTGCTGTAGCCGCAGCTGTCTGGAGCAGCACCCGCTTCCTGCTGCTCCAGACAGCGGCGGCTCTCCGGCCAGTGTAACGATCGCCACCTCCCCTCCGCCCGTTCACGGGCGCTGATACTTCTGTGTTTACGCTGCAATGTCGCCGACACTCCCACCCATTTTAACAAGACAAAAACACCAAAATAATCCGTAGTGAGTGATGTTTTTTTTAACCTACCGGGCGGGCCTTCCTCTCTGTTTGTGCTGTTGCACAAACATGTCTGAACATCCATCCATTTTCTGACCGCTTAATCCCTCATGGCGTCGCTGGAGCCTTTTTCCTGATATACAATAATTGTAGCCGTCCAGTGGTTTCATGGCTTTCGTGCTCTCTTGTCCGTACTGGCCTGCGTGTTTATAAAGCAGCTGTATATGTACGAAACCCTTGGCCAGCATTTCACAGACTCGCTCCGTCCCTTCAGGCTTTTGCTGTGTGGATCTGGCAATCTGATACCATCAACCATCAACTTACTCTTAAAACGATCTTGTGATACGTTATCTAAAGAAGAAAAATACCTGGAGAACTCGTCATTTCGTCAAATGGCGTGCCAACCAATATGGCCGCCACGCAAGGGGTTCTGGGTAACGGAGTCACGTGGTTGCAAGGGGTCTATTGACGCTGTGGGAGAAATACCGTCGTTGGTGATTTACTAACCTGTTTTAAGCAAGTGAAAGAGGAGAAGTGAGGATACAGGATGCGAATCGTTTCTCTCCCAAATCACGTCTGGAGAAACAGCGGAGGCGTGCGCCCCTTTACCGCTCCCAGCGCAACAAGAGAGAAACAAAAGTTCCGCCCCCCACTTTTACAGAGAAAACAAACTACTGAAACTAAAAATCACCAAATAAACACAAATAAAATTTTAAACAAATGTGGTAACCCTATTGTAGGTGCCACAATTACATTAACATTAACAATTTAAATGGAACAAAAAAGACTACAAAGAATGTGAGCAACTACAAAGGCAATGTAAGAAAATAATGGTAATTATTATTATTTTAGAGGGAAGATTAAGAGGGAATATTTCCCTCCACACCCACGGGCTGTGCTTGCTCACAAAAAAGCTGCAAAACATGATCAGGCAGCTGGTGCTCGTAACAAGCCTCACCAGACAGCTTCAGTTCAAATCGGATGTACAGGATGGAGTTAACGCATCGTAGCCAGCTAACAATAATAATAACGTTAGCAGCGCTGAGAGGGACTCCTGCGGGAGCGGGAGAACGGGGTTAGAATGGGAGAGGCACCCCACGGCAGCCCCTGCCGCTGGAGGACAAGAGTACGATACGTGCTTTCACGTCAGTCTCCAAAAGTCGGCAGTTACACCAGAAAAGTCGCTAGATTTGTCGCTAGTCGCTTTTTTGAAAAAGAGTCACTAGAGGCATAGACATCATATACGTAGACGCCCACAGACATGTATACGTAGACGCCGTGTCATCGGGTGGCAGGCGTGCCGACAGAGCGGCCATCTTAGCTCAGACCGAGCTGCGGTCAGAGAGAATACACGTCAGTTCAGGAAAGTGGTACTTTGTTTTCAGACACTTTGAATCAGGTGAATTGTTAACTGATTTCCAGATAAATTAGCTGACTGAAAACGTCACCCGTTTAGGGGCTACATGAGACCAATTGATTGAATTAAATGATTTTCTAACTTAATAAGTAATTTGGATTTTTTATTGGCAGTTAGCAAACTTCCATAGTTTCGTCTCAGGATGTCCGACTTTTGCTCCGCTTGCGCAACTAAAAAAACACTACAAACCAGTGCATCGGTGCACCATTGGTCAGGAACCTACTGGGAGCACACATGGGAACCTCTGTAAAGGAAAAAGTGAGTTTAGAGGCCCAAGATCAACTCAGTGGAAGTGGATGTTCACTGAATAAATGCCACTACCCTTCTCAATTACCAGGAGGTTGCAGAGGAACTGATCTGTGGGTCCGAGCGCTCAGATGATGAGCTCAGCCTTAACAGACTTAGGGCTTGGCAGTGAGGTATCCAGAATCCGGGAAAAGGTCAGAACCTTAAGGGGCAACAAACAGAAATATCAAGAGGAATAAACCAAGGCCAGATCAGGAGTTAGAAGAGAGGGTTGATGTCCAAAATTCAGATGCCAGCTGGAGAATCCAACATCGGCGAGGCAAGACAGGGAAATCCACACACCAAACAAGGTCACAACTTGGCAAGACAATCAAGGAGCGCACAATGGTTTACTCACACAATGGCTTTCAAGAATCTGGCAGAGGCTGGCTCTGAGAAGCAGGTTTATATAAAGTAACAGGTGGAACTGATGCAGGGCCAGTGAGATCCATGTAGGTGGCGTCACCATGCCAGCAAGCAGAGCAGAGCGCAGAGAAGCAGATCAAAGCCAGTGGATCAAAACAAACAGAACACATGGTAACAGGCAAAAGTATTACAACCCCCGACAACAAAGATGTTGTAATGGCGGTGATAGTGAAACTCACAGTGTTAACAGCTATTTTTACCTGAGATTGTCTTGCATGTTGGTCATAAGTCATAACAAAAACATGACAGAAGTAGCGTCAAGCATAACCCTTTAACCATTAAGCATACAATGTTTATGAACCAAAACTGAGTTGCCTTTGTACGGACAAACATGCAGTAGTTCATTGTCGTTCACTTTTGTGGTCAGCTGCTCAGGTCGGCCACATATCCAGCTTTTGCATTTTTCTAGTCTCCTTTTAGGTTTTGGTGTTAACACATGAACAGAACATGAGAAAAGAAAACACAAATGAAAGCACATCGCAGTGGGATAATAGTGGAAGGTCCAGAAAAGTTGGATCACTAACTTAATTAAATTATGTTTCAGTTATATCTTCCTTTCAGCTGGGGTTACCTCAGAAAATTCATAATTAATTGATCAAAGGTTTTGTGGAATTGGATGTGCCAACTCAGATACCATCATTGTATTCTGCACCTGCACAAATCCTCAGATGTTTCTCATCAGCTGCTGCAAAACTCTGTAGAGTGGCAAATTCATGCAGGGGTGGAGAGGAAATTATTCTGCAAAAGTGACAAACAAGCGTGCAGAAGCAGCAACTGCTCTCGCTGCTATATGTGCCCTGTGGTTAACCCAGGCAACAACGTGAGAAAAGTGAG
Source organism: Fundulus heteroclitus (assembly GCF_011125445.2). Taxonomy (NCBI): domain Eukaryota; kingdom Metazoa; phylum Chordata; class Actinopteri; order Cyprinodontiformes; family Fundulidae; genus Fundulus; species Fundulus heteroclitus. The sequence continues at coordinate 13,583,282 of NC_046362.1, forward strand.
TGTGAGTGGCACATTTACCAACAGAGATGGCTGTAAAGCAAATTGACCTAAGGGAACAATAAAGATTTCTTGATCCTTCCTTTCACCTTGAACCTGTTTGTAAATGTGCTACTCATCCAGTGGAGCAGAAGCCTAAATAGAGTTTAAATGAGCTCCACATCAGATGTCAAGAACATTCTATGTTTCCAAAGTGCTCCGAAGTCATGAACACCACCAAAAGCGTAGGCTACCTGGAATCGGTGTAAATGTTGACAGTTTGACTGGCAGCCATTTTCCAGGCCTCAGTCAGGGCAATGAATTCAGAGGTTTGTGCAGGGAAATATTTAGGAACCGAGCAACAGGAGGGAATTTTATTCAAAGAACAAACAGCAAAATCCACACAATTTGTGCCAGGGTCATGAGAAGTGGAGAACTATCAACAAATGGTACCAGATTGGTGTTTTATAAGGGCTTGTAGAAAGCTCAGATCTTGGGTTGCAGGCCTGTTCTAACACTGCAGCAAAATGTGTGGTTTCTCCATCTTCAGATATTTTTCCACTGCAGCAACTGCACGTAAACATCCTGGCAGAACAGCCCCTACTGAATCTTGTTTTGCAGAGGAGTATTTTTTTTTTTTTTTAACCATTTAGTTCTTGAAGCAAAACAGAAGTGACACCTCTGTTTTTCATCCACTGCTTGTACAAATGGTTTGTTAAGGTTTGGGAGGCCTAGACAAGAGCAGATTATAAATCCAATTCCAGCTGTTCAAATGCTTCTCGTCCCATTGAGGACTATTTAAATTTGTCATGCAGTCAATTTTTTATTTTATTTTTTACAACGAATCAGAGAGTTCAGAGGGGAATAAAATCATGCAATACCAGGTTAGGGCCTGAAATTACATTATTTGTTTCTTTGTGATTAGTAAAGAGAGAGTTACACATACACAAAAAGGTATTTTAGAAGGACAAAAGAGTTTTTCTCACATTATACCCCTTTTATACATAAAGACCCGCAATTTAAAACCTGAAGGTTTGATTTACCCAGGTAAAAGAGAACTGTATGCATTTTTCTTCCGTTACTCTGAAATGCTAAAGAGCATTCATTGAAATCAGCATAATTACTAATAGGGAAGTTGTGTAGAAAACTGCAAAGTTTTAGATAAATGTAACAAAGTTCTAAATATAATGAGATCCTTAACAGGGAGTGGGTGGGTACCAACAATATTGCACTAAGAGCTATTTATGTTGGTCTGTTCTAGACTATAGGTGTGAAGTATTTGAATCAGCAGCAGACACAGTTCCTAAAAACCTAAATTCACATTCAATCTCAGGCATTATGACTTTGTACAGGAGTATTTAAGACAACTTCTGTGGTAGCTTTGCAGGTAGAAGTGGGAGACATCCAATTGGAACTGAGAAGATTACAGTTGTTAGTAACCTATAGATGTGTCAAAAGTATTTATAATAATTACTCAGGTAGGAATATACATACTATGGCTTAAAACCACTTCTGTAGAAGTTGAAATATCAAACAAAGCTTTTTATTCAAGTACAAGTATGAAAGCACTGGTTTCCAAACTACTTATATAGTATAAAAGTAAAAGTAATCTAAGACAAACAAAATAACATTATAGGCAAAAGCTTAGGTTGCACCACAGGGGCCAATAGTGCACTACCCCAAACCCCCAAAAAGAGATTTTTTTTTTTTAAAGGTCATAATTACTATAATGTTATATTAAGATGTGCTGCTTGTTTCATCCGCATATATGCCCATTTGGAATGAAAGAATTTTTGTGCTGTGCAAATATTTTAAAGAACCCTATGTGTACTACTGGGCATTAAAGGGGACCAATTATGCAAAATACAGTTTTTGTACTTCCATTTGTGTCTCTACTACTCATAGAAACAGTTCAAGCGCGTATTTGCACTTTTTAGAAAAAGCCACCCCCGCGACGGTTGCGTAGAGGTAAGGGAGTTCGTCCTGCATTTGCCGGGTTGCCGGTTCGATCCCCCGCTCTGACTGTCTCCATTGTTGTGTAAGACTGTCTCTGTTGTTGTGTAAGACACTTGCAAGATACTTGCCCTTGGGCAAGACAGTTGCCCAAGTGCGGGTGAAGACACTTCACCCAGGGTAGCTGTAACTACTAACATAGCTCACCACTGTCAGGGTGTGAATGGGTGAATGACTAAACTATAGTGTGAAGTGCTTTGGAGGTTGTTAAGACTAGTTAAAGTGCTATACAAGTACAAGTCATTTATTTGGCAATAAATTTGTGATTTGTTCATGTCTTGAAAACAAGCTGGTTGGCCAACCACGTTGCAGTGTTATAGTAGATACAGCTGTGATGAAAGCAAGAGGTGGCGTAGCTTTTGCTATCACATATGTTTTGTCAGAATCCATGTTTGTCATTATTCAAATCAGTGTGTCCAGCGTAACTTGTTGTGGTTTCTCACGGCCCCTGCTATAACATTTTCATTTTATACCATGATTGGCTGAAACCAACCTTTGTTAGCACTAGATGTTGCTTCACCCAATCAACTCACAAAGTTCTGTGAATGTCCCTCTTTTCTCTGAGCTGATTTGATAGGCGCAGTCCCATATTGATAATGTGCAGAACGTAGAGTGTTACACATTATCAATCTGTCAATCTGACTTGCTAGGTTATCTGTTTGCAGCCATTTTCTTGTGCATAAAGTGTGAGTGTAAAAATTGAGTTATGGGGAGGGGGGGCGGGGGAGGGGGCGAGGTTAACTACAGCTTATTTGCGTAAAAGTGACAGAGCCCTTGCTTTATGACTTTTGATTTACAGATATCATGAGCTTTTGCCTGTTAGGGAAACCTTTCTCATCTCTTTTCTTTTCCTGTTGTAAACACTATTTTAGCCTTGGCATAGTGCTTAGATGAAAGTTACATGCACATTGTTTTGTTTGTGTATTTTAGTTAAACTTATTACTATTAAGAAGGAAATCTTAGTAGATATTACATTTAATTATACATAATTTAGGGATCATTTGTCAAAGAAGTACCATTTGAAGACCTTTTTTCTTGAATTGGAAGTGGAAATGTTAGTCATGTAACACCTACTCCACCCTCCTACTTACAAAAGGAAATGAAATGTAAATCTGTCTTCAGAAGAAACCGAGTCCTTTGTTGCTCCTGATCTTAATCTCGACTCACACCATCAGGTAAATATACATGCTTAAATTACACGGGTTAATCGTTTGGATCCTGAGTGATGTATTTATCTGTAAATAGAGGGGCAAATGGGAAAAAGATTGGGGCAGGGTGACACAAGGAAAAAGTATTTAGCCTAGGAAAAAGGACCAAATTATTTTCATAATAATGTGATTTCAATAATTGTTGCTAAAGGGCTACAAGCTGATACATTGGTGTATTTGGTTTAAATCTGTCAGAATCTGTTTTGAATGTTCATACGCTTAAACCTAGATTTTCTTTTTGATCCAGAAAAAGACTGGATCATTTTTATTTATCTATTTGATATGCGAAATCCTAGAACTGGGTTTGCTTTCTTTTTACAAAGTAAATTCAAGTCAAGTCAAGTCAGCTTTATTGTCAATTTCTTCACATGCTCCAGACATACAAAGAGATCGAAATAACGTTTCTCACTATCCCACGGTGAAGACAAGACATATTTTACCAATTTAAGTACACAGACAAACATAACATTCAGATAAACAAAAAATAAGTAAATAAGAGGGCACATACAATGAAGAAATAAGAGCAGCGAAATTTGGTTTTTAAATTGTACATAGACAGTCAATAAAATAGTAGTGCAAATTCAGGCCAATAAAATAAAAGGCTGAGGTAGTTCCATTTGACATTAGTAGGAAAGAAAGTGGCATAGTGGTGCAAGTTATGTAAGAGCAGCAGAAATGTTGTGTTTTCAGGACAACAACAACAAATTGCAAAGTGTACAAGTGTGCAGGTGGAGTAGTGCAAGGCAGCCATCTGTGGGTCCAATGTCCAGGATGTTATGTAGCTGAGGGTGGAGAGAGTTCAGCATCCTAACAGCTTGGTGTATGAAGCTGTTGGTGAGTCTGGTGGTGCGGGAGCGCAGGCTTCTGTACCTCTTCCCAGAGGGCAGTAGGTCAAACAGATTGTGAGCGGGGTGACTTGCATCACTCAAAATGTAAATGTCTTTCAGGGAAGGGAGTGAAACATCAATAATCCTTCCAGCTGTGTTCACTATGCGTTACAGGGCTTTCCTGTTGTATACAGTGCAGCTTCCGCCCCACACAGCGATACAGCTAGAAAGGATGCTCTCAATGGTGCGTCTGTAGAATGCGCTCATGATGGCTGGTGGAGCACTTGCTCGCCTGAGTTTCCGCAGGAAGTACAGGCGGCGCTGAGCTCTCTTCGCCAGTGATGCAGTGTTGGTGGTCCAGGAGAGGTCTTCACTGATGTGCACCCCCAGGAATTTGGTGCTGCTCACTCTCTCCACCACAGCACCGTCGATGGTCAGTGGCAGGTGTTGGGTGTGACCTCTCCGGAAGTCAACAACAATCTCTTTGGTCTTGCTGACGTTCAGCAGGAGGTTGTTGTCCCTGCACCACGTGGTCAGATGGTCGACCTCCTACCTGTATTGAGTCTCGTCACCCTTGGTGATGAGACCCACCAGAGTTGTGTCGTCAGCAAATTTCACTATGTGATTGTTGCTGTAGGTTGCAGTGCAGTAAATTGCAGTAAAGATTAAAGTTGGTCATTAATGTGATGCATATGTAGCATGTTTTACATTTCCTCAATCTAGAATGAAGACACACTCTACTAAGTAATGTTTGTTTCAACTTTCTTCAGTTTTCTTTGAAGAGAGTGGTATACTTTGTTTCACAAAACTTGGTGTAATGAAAACTTTGTTAATTGTTGACTGATTGATTGCCAGCATTTAGTGGCCTTTCTAAAACAAAAAAGAGGACAATCACTTTCACACCAAAAATCATTTGTTTAAGTATTGAAGTAATAGGTTTTAACATGTATGTATTTTTTAAAATAAAATGAGCACATTTTAACTTGACAAGGCATTTACAATACTTTTACTATGAAAAGAAAGATAATACTCCAGCCCAGGTGTTAAAAGCATTTAAAATTGCAATCAGGTTTATATTACAATACAACATTTTTATTGCTTCTCCTAATTCCTCTTTTTCTTCTTGTGTTTCTCTAATTATAGAGTTAAATATGGATCTGAAGGAATGGCTCAAAAAGCTAACAGAAGAATTTAAAAAAAGCCCACTGGCAGCTACTTTTTCTTTTGGATTGATCCAAGTGATATTTGAGAAGCTGGTGGAAGTGGAGTTTTCATGCCCTTGTGACTCTGGGTACAACCAACTATACACCTCAGCATTTCTCTGGGTTCCAGCCGCTGTAGTTTTTTTGCTATTAATTATGGTTAAATTTCAGGAAATACGTGAGTCATGTATATCCGCCATCCACGCCTTTATTAACATCTTGGTTTCATCCATAACATGGCTGATAATAGTGTTTATCGATGGTCGTTATTATGCCTGCATAGAGACCGACTGGTCAGGAAAGTATGAAATGATTGAGAATGCCGCACCCCAGAAATGGTGTAAACCAGCCAACTCCTCTCAGGAGTTACTGGCCGAAACACAGAGATGGTATTCTAAATCGCAGGTAAGAAACAACAACATATCAACAGATTTTCACTGATCGAAAATTTAGATGAGTAGTATTTGTATGCTAATAAGAAGTATTTGTTTCTCTTTTTTGGATGCTTTTTAGTTCATTGGAAATTTGATGGCATTTGTGTTGACCTTGCTGTATCTGATATATTGGGCTGGCTTCAAGTGCTGCTGCAAGGAACAAAATCCGGAAACTCCAAGACATGAAGAGAACGAGCCGATTGAAACCTCAAGATGTTGAAGAAATTAGAAACATTTGTATGATATGCCAACTTTAAAATATTTGGTATAGCTGTAAGTGTGTGCTTTACATGTGATAACATTAACTGTTTGTTTATAACTATACAGCCCAAAATTTGTCTTGCAGAAACACTTATAGTATTTCTGCTTTTTTTATAATTTTTTGTTATAACTATGATAATAAGGTTTTCGTTATTTTTTTTAGATGTTTTTCCTATTATGTATTCATAGGAAAAAGTACTATTTTAATTACTTGATTGTATATTTTAATTAATATATAGGATTTGTATATTTTATCTGTACTCTTTCCATATTGTCCTATTTTACATATGTATGCAAGTCCAAAACATATATATTATATTCCAAGGAAGTGCATTTTATCAAACTACTGTTTGTCATGCTCCCATTTTTCTCCAATATGGTCATTTATCTTGCGATATTGTGGTGGTCAAACTAAATGACTCAACACCGTTTCATAAAAAGAAGATAGAAAACTATTAGTTATGAAAAACTTTGTTATTTTAAGAACATGTGTGTAGCTGACGCAGAAAAAGGATGTCTTATTTTGTTATTTTATAGTGTTTACTAAGACTACAAGATCTGTCATGTTACTGACATCTATTAGCACATTGGAGTACTGTGTTTAGAGCTGAACTTGCACTGAGCTCATGTTCAATTAAAACACTTGCTGCGAAAGACGGACAGAAGACAAAGACGGGTAGTTGGAGATTTTGATGCAAAAAACTGACATATGGTTGAAAAACTTCTCTTAAATGTTTGGTCAGAAGTTTACGGAGCCCCTAAAGGGACATGGAGGGGGGAAAAAACTATTGCGAGATCGCGCAATAGTTATTGCGAGATCTCGCAAAAGTTTTTTTTTTCTCCATGTCCGTTTAGGCATAGACATCATATACGTAGACGTGTCGTTGGGCACGGGTTCGCACGTCAACGCCACCGCCATATTGTATGTGGCAGAAAAAAGTTAAGTTCTGTTGTAATAAACGTGGATCAGAGAAGATGCCTCATTCCTGTGCTGCCCGGAAAATGCCAAAGATACTGTCTATTCCCAGAACCATGACAATTCACCAGGTCATTACTCTGGCTCCAGAAGAACTGATGGTTCGGGATATAAGTTCCATGTGCACAACACGTAAGCAGTTTGACGGCAAGTGCTTAAACACCCAGTGTTTCAGTTTTGGACTGAAGACGGAACTGGCTGTATCACAGCCATTGATGTGAGGGAAATACAGGAAAACAAACCAGTGGGAAAGTTCAGAGCTGATTGGTAAATGGTGTATTCTCAGATATAATCATGATTTGTATCCAGGTAACATACAAGAGACACATGTCCAGGTCAAATGTTTGCATTGTATTGGGTCAAATCAATTCTTCTGGCTGCATAAGGATGAAACTGGTACCTGTTTGATGAAGTTCTTGAACTTATTCCACCCCCACAAAATGTTACAAAGCACTATATGTGGAAGTCTTGAAAGAAGTGTGGAACCGACTCACAATGTGGACATATTGAAACAAAAGACACATCCATGCATACATACAGACACACACACTGGTATAGGAGCACACATGCAAAATCACTTTAACATGGACACAAATACAAGCACTGATACAGCCCCATTAAAATCTTTCACTGTCTAATCATTATTGTTATTAATATAGGTATATCAAATTACAAGTGTAATTGTAAGCATCAGCATCATTTGTGTTTGCTGCATGTTTACACTTTGTGTTTGTAATTTCTGTGATCTTTTGCTGCATTTTTCCTTTACATGTGTTTTGTGTTTGCAGTAGTTTTTGGGTTTGCAGCGCATTTATGTATTTGCACCTTTTCGGCCACTGTGATCTCTCGAACTGCTGTCGCGCAATTCAACTCATTTTCTGTGCTCGAAGATACCAATCCTGCTCACTTGCAGCATTTACTCTACAAATAATCCTACTCGGGCAGTCTTTTCAAACAGTGCCAGAACACACTGTGACCTGTAACTGCCAGGTTGTCGGTTCAATCCTCCGTTCCGACCGTCTCAGTCGCTGCGTCCTTGGACCAGAAACTTCAGCCACATTGCCTGCTGGCGGTGGTGAGAGGGTCTGGTGGTGCATATGTATGGCAGCCTGGCTTCTGTCAGCCTGCCCAGAGCAGCTGTGGCTACAAACATAGCTCACCACCGTCAGTATGTGAATGGGTGAATGATCAAAGTGTAAAGCACTTTGGGGTCGTCGGACTTTAGAAAGCGCTATACAAGTACAAGCCATTTACCATTTATTCTATCAGATTCTGTTCTGAATGCTAATGCTCTTGTGATTAGATTTATATCAGAACCTGGAAAAGTTTTTTTTTTTTTTTTTTGCAGGTTCTGGCACGTAAAATCTCTGAATTTGGTTTGCTCCCTTTTTATTAAGTAAAGCACTTTAAAGACTGAAGTTGGTTGTTTGTGTAAATGCCTCTTTAGCATGCTTTACATTTCCTTGGTCTAGAATGAAGGCACACCGTTTGTAAATCATGGTTTACTTTCTTTTTCACAACACTGTGTGTAATTAAAGCTTTGCTTTTTGACTTTAGATTGACATGGAACTCTCTTTTTTTTCTTGTAAACACAACTTTAACCTTTAATAGTGCAAATTGTTTTATTATTATTTACTTTGTAATAATATGTCAAAGAAGTAGTATTAAAACACTTTTTTTCTTGAAATAGCAGTCAATTGGTTAGTCATATAACACCTCCTCCACTCTACTACTTATAAAAGGAAATGCACGCCTATCTTCAGAAGAAACTGAAACTTCTGAAAGTCCTTTGGGGTTCCTATCTTTATAGTGACTCAGGCCATCAGGTAAAATACTTTTTTAATTAAAACTGGTTAATTTTTAGGGGCCTCAATCATGTTTTTATCTGTAAATAGAAAAATTATATAGAAGTTGGGGCAGGGATGACACTAGGACAAGGGTAAAAATGCTAAAACAATGATGTGATTTCAGTAATTTCTGCTAAAGGGCTTTTACAAGCTCATAAATTGGTGTGTTTGAATTCAATTTGTCAGAATCTGTTGTAACTGTTTATTCATTTGAAGTTAGATTTTGTTATAGAAACTGGAAATCGCCCACCATTTTTAGTATATTATGACATGTAAAATTTGCTTCTTCAGGGTGACTGTATTTAAAATTTAGGTTAGGGTCTGGAGCTAAAGCCCCTGTTGCACTAGTTCAGTTTGGTCGGGCTCTACTCGGCTCTGCCCCCTTACAGCCATTTCAGCAATAGTTTTTTTCAGGTCCTGGGTTTCTGGGTTGCCCTGCTCAGGAGGAAGGTCAAACCAAAGAAACTCGAGTGAAGTTTTGACATGAATACACTGCTTTTCAGCGATTGGGCAAGGGGAAACAAGAGGGTTTGGTTCCAGATTTTTCAAAAGTGTTATTGCTGCAAACAAGACGTGAATGGGGGTTAAAGCCACACCTCTAGGTTGTTCCCTCTTCCAGGCATTTCTTGGCTGGTTGAAAAACAACACATGCCCATTAGGGCTGCACAACATATCACAAATCTATCATTATGGACATTTTACTGATAACAATGTGCATTTTGCAAAGAACCACCTGGAGTGCAATAAGTGTTAGCTAATTATTTAAGCACCCTGAATTCAGGATCTAAGTGCTCATAATGTGTTTGCTGACATTTGTTGTTTAATGAAACAAAAAAAGTTTGAGAAGGTAAAAACGTGGTAAAGTTGTGTACTCAGGAAGAGTGAGTGCTTCTAATAGCATTAGGCTAGCGGACATTCGGCGCTAATTTTAAAAAGCTTCGGCTTTATTTTGGTCATAATGAGCGGACCGGAAAACACAGACATGAATATTCCATCAATGTATAAACCTTTGTTGAGATAACGTTTCTTATAGCCATAAAAACATATCTGAATTACATCAGCATGCCGTGTTTTTCGAAGAAGCTAACGGGAGCTATGTTGGTTAGCTCCATGTGTTTAAAAACACCAAGAAAACGCATTACGTAAACCATTCTAAATAAACCATTTAACTTTCCCCAAAACGTAGCTGTTAGAAGGCGGCCCCCGGTCATAGTGGGCTCTCCGGCATGTGAAACTCAGCACTGCAGCGGGATCAGCTTTGTCTGGCGAGGAGACCGCTCTGCGCCATCTTGAGTCAGCTCTCTCCTGCACAGCTTAGACAGACCACCACTGATTTGATTATGATGTCAGTTTCACAGAAAGCACACTTGATGGCACAACATTAACGCATTGCTTTTTTCTGTATTCATGGCAAGCTATATCGCTATCGCAACTTATACTAATATTGTGTAGCCCTAGCACTGATTAAAGCTGAACTATGCAGAGCAGAGTAGGGAGGGCGAAATTGAGTAGTGCCAGTGGAAAAGGGGCTTAAGTGGAAACTCAAACGATGTTTTCAGGACAGCTTGCCATGGTGCGACTTGCTGAAGGGATTGTATTTCACAGCTGGGTTGGGGACGTCCTTTCATGACAGGGAGGAGGTAGCTTGGAGAGAGACATCTGGGGACCTTAGCTTAAACTGTTGCATCCATGGCCTATTGTCAAACAAGAAGTAAAGGATGGATGGATATTTTTCTTCATACTGACTACATATTTTCTTGATTGCAAGAGATGTTTATTTTTTGTTTGTTTTTTTATTGTCAAATTTGACACGTTATAACTTGTTAATGAAGAGGAGTAGAGTGCATTTAACATGAAAACAAAGCTAATACACAGCAGATGTCAATAAGATTTTAAATTGCTATCAGGTTTGCGTTCTAATACAGTATTCTTATTGCTTCTCCTAATTTCACTTTTTCTCCTTTTTTCCCCCAGTTATAGAGTTAAAATGGAGCTGAGGAGGGAATGGCTGTCTCAGGTGACAAAAGAAATTAAAAACAGCCCCCTGGCAACTAATTTCTTTTTTGGAATAGTCCAGTTGATCGCTGAGGGACTGGTGGGAATGGAGTTTTCTTGCCCTTGCGACGCTAGATACAACAGAATGTACACTTCAGTATTTTTCATTGTTCCACCAATTATAGTATTTTTACTAGCCGTGGGAATTAGACCATTCTGTAAACCATGTAAATCAATCTTCGATTGCCTAAATATAACCATAGTTCCAACAGCGTTATGGCTGGTAATATTGTTGACTGATGGCCGTTATTATGCCTGTTTATTAACCAACTGGACAGGAAAGTATGAAATAATTGAGAATGCTGCACCCCAGTATTGGTGTAAACCAGTCAACTCATCTCAGGAATTACTGTCCAAAATCCAGCTAATGTATGCTGAATCACAGGTAAAAAAAATAACATTTTGAAGATTTTAACAAATCTACAATTCAGATTAATAGTTTTTGTATGCTTCTTAGATATATTTTTTGATTTCTCTGTTTTTGTGTTTGTTTGTTTTTTGCAGTTCTATGGATTGTACACAGCACTTGGAATGACCGTGTTTTATTTGGTATGGATGTACGGCTCCAGATATTCCAGCCGCCACTGCAGCCAAAATAATGAAAATCCAGAAGCTCCAGGAAATGAAGAGAATGAGCGTGTCGAACTAAACCAACAACCTTGAAAGAAATAAGAAACTATTGTAAGAAAAGGCAACCCTAAAACAATGTAATTATGTGCTTTACATATAATAAGATTAAGTATTCATAGCCATACAATCCAATGTTATTATTTCAATTATAGTTTCTAAATGCTATTAAATCATATATTCATATAAAATTCTTATTTTCAATACGTTATGTTCAGTTGTTTGAAGATTGCCTATGTCTGTAAATTTTGCCTATAGTTTTTCCATTTTGTCCTGTTATAATCCAAGGAAAAGAGTGTTATTATACTGCTATTTCTCAAGATCCTAAATGTCTTAACAAATTTGTAAATAACTAAAACTTAATTTGCAGAAGCATAAAAATAAATAAAAAATACTGAACAAATTTTATTATATTTCGTCCTTATAACTGAAAGTTTTTCATATATTAAAAGAAAACAAGAAATGTATTTCTAGATTCTCTGATAAATTTTGAAAAAAATGTTTTTTAACTGTAGTTCTTGTGAAAGCATTTTGACTGAGGTAAGGAGAATTGATATGGTTTTGGATGAAAGACTCTGAATGAGAGCAATTACGGAGGCAGGCAGTTTAGTTAAGGTGTTTATTGTCAGGTTGTAGTTTGAACAAGAACTGGGTGTCGGGGAGTTGAGGGTCTTCTGGGCTCTGTGAGGAGGAAGCTTGGATTTGATCTTGAGGAAGTGCTGTCCAGAAGTCCAGGTTGTCGGTACGGGTCCAGTTAGTTCTCTCCAGGTGGTCGGTTGGAGGGGGGACAGGCAGGTGAGCAAAGGTGGGAGGGCTGACTCTTTTTTTTTTTTTTTTTTTTCCAGTGTCCTGTCTAGCAATATGGCAATAGGAATTGATGTCTCAATGCCAGATAGAGCTCGACAGATTTTGCTTTTACAAGTGGAGCAAACAGCTTTCGCCATAGTGCTCCACTTGATTTATGCTTGTAAATAGCTTTATTATGATTCCTGCAAGGAGAATTTCAAATTATATGGACATGACAATGGGAGAGTAAAGGAAGAACAAAAAGTGAAAGAAAAGAAAAAAAAAGAGTAGAGGTGAAAGAAAGAGGAGATAAAAGGGAGAGAATGATAAAACCTTCTTTGTCTGCTCCATCACCTGGAAAGAGACACAAAAAGAACAGCACAACCAACAGACATAAAGCAACAGATACACTCGAATAACACCTAGATGCCATTGCTAAATCATATATATTATTATGTAAGCTGACATGTGTAATGTGATATTTGAAAAAAGAAAGTGAAAAAACATATATAAATAAATAAATAAATTATAAGATTACTGTATATAAGTGAACACTTAATACCTGGGACCCAGCACCTGTGGGAGATGTGAAAGTGCACTAGTTTAGGTGAAGATTATCCAGAAATAGCTTGATAGTGATTGTGGAGAACCGAAGAGGACTGACTCTGATACGGGTCCAGATTCTGCGGTTCTTGGCTTGGTGTCTCTTTGGTAAGATCCAGGGTTCCAGGAGGAATAAAAATACAGGCTTGGTTAGGTTCAGGTTTCAAGGTAACAAGGACTAGACAAGGAGTAGGTCTGTACCACACTGAAGGGTTAACGAACTGACGCCCTCCTCCTGGTTCCAGCTCCTTAAGAAGGACTGTGATTAGCCCTGATGGAATGTACCTGCCCGTCACGCCCTGCTGTGGAGAGAGAGGGAGAAAACCAGACCTGCACCTAGACCTCAGAGTATGACAAGAAATGGTTCATCTGGTTCAAAGCTATTCAACAGGTGTTTTCCCTGCAGGTTAAGGTGAATGCATTTTCAGTTTTAGTACAAAGCGCGTCTTAGGCCATTTTTCACGTCATATACTCCCTTCACCTCACATACTCAGGTTGAATGAGTTCCAGCAATGCAGATGTTAAACAGAAAATTGTGGTCAAACATGTATGAAGCTGTAATGATAAATTGCAACATTAAAAAATCTGTAGAAGTGGTGAAGAATGTTAACATTTGATTACAAATAATTTTTACATTTGGATTAATATTATTGTCTACACTTTGACAGCACATTTTTCTTATTTTTTTCCATACTTTAGATTGAAGCAAGCTTTTGTTTTGATTTTTCTTTAGAAAATAGCTTTCAGGTCAACAATATTTACAAATAATAGCCATTATTGATCTGTGCGTTATCAATAATAACAAAACTCTATCGTGTGTGTGTGTGTGTGTGTGTGTGTGTGTGTGTGTGTGTGTGTGAGTGCGTGTGTGTGTGAGTGTTGCAAACTCCCATAAAAGATCAGTGTCAAAAACAGAAATATCTATATCTTGTGTTGCCATCTAGTGTCATTGCAGTGCATTTCAATCTACCTCTTTTAAATACTCTCCTAATACTTTTTCAGAACTTTATTCAAGAAAATGTGCATTCTCAAACAGCAAACCAATACAAAATAAAACCTTCTAAAACTCACAATAAGCACAAAAATAATAATATCACATAAAAATATAATTTAAATATGCAATCACAATTCAACAAAGAATAACAGACAACAATAAATCAGACAGTGAACATAAAGCTTTTCGGCATGAGATTTTTCAATGTTGTCCAAAGAAGGTTTTATCAGATGGAGTTCTTGTTTAAAGATAGACTATAATGGCTTAGATCTGCCACATCTGCATGTATATAACATTTCAATACTATAATGACATTAATAAGATATTCAACTTTATTTCAAACTGTTATACCATTTATGACATGACAGATCACATTTCCTATGATGCAATATGGTCAAAATGGCCACCGACTCCCATCATGCAACACGGTCAAAATGGCCACTGGCCATAGCTACCACAGACATCATATACGTAGACGCGTCATAGGGCGCAGGTTCGCTCGTCAACGTCACCGCCATATTGTATGTGGCAGAAAAAAGTTGAGTTCTGTTATTGTGAACGTGGATCAGTGAAGATGCCTCATTCCTGTGCTGCAATAAATACACACACACACACACCACACACACACACACACACACACACATATATATATATATATATATATATATATATATATATATATATATATATATATATATATATATATTTGTGAATGTGTTATGAATATAAGGATCAATTTGTTAAATCTAAACATTGTGGTCTACATTATTTCATAAAACCGTGTCACATGTGAACCTTTAGGAACAGACTTTTTAGGGGAGTATTAAAGAGGTAAAATTAATAATATGAGGAAAAAAAGTCCTAGGTCAATAAAGTAAAAATAAACAAACAAACAAAAGTGATAATGTTATGATAAAAACATCATATTATGAGAATTAAGGGGGAACATTTCCAGAATAATCAGTTTGCAGAATTATTTCACTCCTGGAGTAATAGGGCCAGGTTAGATTATTTTAAATATTTTTATTCTTTAGGAGAATAAATTCAGGAGAATGAAGCTAAAGGGATACGAAAATAAACTTGTAATATTACAAAAAAGAAATACTACGAATACAAAGTATATTCAGAGATTAAAGTCCCTCTGATACTGTTTAAGTGACTGAGTAACTGCAGATTTGCCACATTTAAGATGGCGGCCGCTCTGACGCATCGCAGCATAGGCAGAACCCGCGCAATGACGCGTCTACTCTTATATTATGTCTATGATAGCTGTGATATGGTTTAAAAGCGCTGGGCGCTCTGAAATCTGCCTACTTTTCACGGCTTAGAATGGGACACACTGGATTGAATAGATCATTATTTTTGATAGGTAAACATCAGACAGGAAAATGTGACTGTGGGGAAGATGAGACTGTGGAACATGTCATTTTGAATTGTAATAAATATTGGATTCAGAGAAACAGGTTGACAAGTAAACTTAGTAACATGAAAATTAAACTTGATATTGTTGATTTATTGCGAAAGGAATCAGAAGGCAGAGGATACCAGGTCATATTTGAGTTTTTGAAACAGAGTAGGTTGTATAATAGGATATAGTTTTTTTTTTTTTTGTTTGTTTTTTTTTGTCATGCGGTCCACACTCCATACCAGTTGGTGGCGGTAATGCTCACCTAAACATTTTTTGGCCAACCACCAATAAAAATCAAGAAGAAGAAGAAGAAGAAGAAGAAGAAGAAGAAGAAGAAGAATCTGCCTACTTTCTTGGCACTCCGCCAAACTGTGGAGACACGTACAGCTGTTTAATCCCGGTGGGATTCCCCACGTGGCACATGCTCGATTTCTCGCTGGACCGAGAACTTTCAAAGCAAGTTCATCCCTGCTCTTCATATGCAGGAGGTCGACTTTAAGAGGTACTTCGAATTAGGGTGACCATATTTTCATTTGGGAAAACCAGGACACCTCGGAGCGGGGGGGGGAGAGGTGTTGTAAGGCAAACGCGGCCGAGCAGGGGGGGAGAGACAAGCGCGGCCGACAAGCGCGAGGGAGGACTCTATCTTCTGATTAATAACAGGGCTGCCAACACTGACGCGGCTCAGGGATTACGTCACACGCAGCGTGGCGTACCAATGAAGGTAATTTAAAAAACAGGACATTTCCTCACTTTATAAAAAAAACCCGTTCGCGGATTTTGCTTGAATCTTTGTTCAGGAGTAAGACTGGTCCTTTTCCAAAGCTCGCCCTATACACTAGCTGGGCACTAAAGATGTCATTAGGACCTGCTCCTCAAGCTTACCTGACTCCGCCAGATAGATTTGCTCCGCATATCCATCTGGAAACCTTCCGTTGAAGTAATTTTGGGAAGGGGCGAAAATACTGGTTAGCTGATTGGCCTATGTTGGTGATAGACGGGCCAAATAAACCAATCAGATTCGTCGTAGCTTGTAACAGAGCGACGACGAAAACACAGCCACAAGCCAAGCTACTCTTGCTGCTGCAGGTAAAGGCTCGTTAGCTCAGCAAAGAAATACTCTGTAATGCCGATAAAACTTGCTCGATAGCCGCACTAACGCTACTTTCATCGGCTGAAGCCGCCATGTTCTTTAGACTGAACTGACGCTCCTCGTTGCGTCACACCTCAACCCGCCTCAAAGCCAACGCTGACTGGACGTTCGTTTGGTGAACGGCTCCAAATTTTCTTTAACGGAGAGTAGCCAGTAGGCCGTGGGCCAGAATCTGTAGGGTGACTTTTCGTATGAACTGTCAGGGGGCAACTTTTTTCCACCGGGAAAAGTTGCTACACATGGCAGTGAACTCAAAACACCAATGTTCCCACGTTTTCACTTGCACATTAAGAAGTTATAGCCGATAAAAAAAATCTAAACTGTGGCGCTCCGGTCCAAGAGGTCACGTGATTCGATTTTTGCTGCTCAGCCAATCAGATCGCTGTATTGTCAGCTGAGCGAGTTTACCACGTCATCATGGCTGCGCCTGTAAGATGTTTGTATGTATTTGTTTCCAGACGAAGAAAGCCCAATAATAGCATTTTCTGGCGCCAGCTGGCTGAGATCTTGATGGCAGGAAAAAAGAAAAAGCCCAGAACATCCATCCATCCATTTTCTAACACGCTTATCCCTGCGTTCGCGAGGTGCCGGTCTCTATCTCCAGCTGTCAATGGGCAAGAGGCGTTGTATAAACTGGACAGGTCGGCAGTCCATCGCAGGGCAGAAATAGTCCAGACTTTTGCCCAATTTACTGTGATATCACCAAGACCTGCTGCGCTAGAATAGCACAGGTGACAGGTGTCGTTGTGCCAAACGACTTATCCACGGCAGATTTGTATTCCCTGCGCCAAGAGCGCATTCAGCTGGAGGAATGAACCCAGTCAACTCCGCCTCATTTACAACCTATTAGGCGTGGAAATGAAGATCTTTTACTTTTCTTAACGAAATATAGCAATGGTGTCGTTACATTGTCGTTCAGTTAGTGTGAAAAAAATGAAAATGTAACACTTGTTAGTGCGATCATCAAGGATTGCCATGTCGGTTAAAACTCGATTGATCACTCAATGTAACAGGTTATGAGAAAGAAAACGGCTCTGTGGTCATTTCCACATGTGTCACGAAAATATTAGCTTTATGTTATTAGATTGTCGCATGTCTGTCTGCTTAAACCAAAAATCCACCTTCCTGAGTTCATCACAGCTGTCTGCTTGTTCGTCTTTTTTCTTTTTCTTTTCTTTTTGACCCGCATGGATGGATCATATAGAGCGGATTTCACGTGTGATCAAATGAACACTGAATAAAGGTACAGCCAAAATTATCAGATTTAATAATATTTTAATTCAACCAAGAACCATATAACTTAGAGATATTAACCATATTAAGAAAACGAGATATGTCTCTTTTAAAAATAGAACAATGTATTAGGAGTTTTAAAAAAATCAATTTCATTTTATTAGAATGTGATATTTAAAATATTTAG
This sequence comes from Fundulus heteroclitus, assembly GCF_011125445.2. Taxonomy (NCBI): domain Eukaryota; kingdom Metazoa; phylum Chordata; class Actinopteri; order Cyprinodontiformes; family Fundulidae; genus Fundulus; species Fundulus heteroclitus. Next base: position 13,601,072 of record NC_046362.1, read on the forward strand.
ACTTCACAAAGCTGTGTGATTTCAAAAATACAATACAAACTTCTACAAATTCCGAAGGGGCCCATTGACAGCTGGAGATAGACACCGGCACCTCGCGAACGCAGGCATAAGCGTGTTAGAAAATGGATGGATGGATGGTCTGGGCTTTTTCTTTTTCCTTGCCATCAAGATATCTGCAAGCTGGCACCAGAAAATGCGATTATTGGGCTTTCTTCATCTGGAAACAAATGCATACAAACATCTTACGAGCGCAGCCATGATGAACTGGTGAACGCGCACAGCTGACAATACAGCGATCTGATTGGCTGAGCAGCAAAAATCGAATCACGTGACCTCTTCGACCGGAGCGCCACAGTTTAGATTTTTTATCGGCTATAACTTCTTAATGTGCAAGTGAAAACGTGGGAACATTGGTGTTTTGAGTTCACTGCTATGTGTAGCAACTTTTCCCGGTGGAAGAAAGCTGCCCCCTGACAGTTCATACGAAACTTCTTAAGGAAGCGTCCTACAGATTCTGGCCCACGGACTACAGACTGATCTGCGAGTGAAACCTTGAAAGGTCGCGAGATCAGGATGGTCTCACGAGGCTATCCTCACGCATCACGCAAGGTGGTAGGTTATGTGTCGTCATAGTTGCCATCTTGAGAAGGTGCAGAGAACTGTTAGATTATTACCAAGACATCTTCATTGGTTTGTGGTAAAGGAAGTAAGGATTCTTTTCAAACAGGTTTCTGGCATAACAAAACACATCAATTTAAAACATTTTGAGGGGAGACAGAGTCTAATGATCAGTTGTTTTGTAGTCAGGATGTCATAAAGAGTTTTCCATAAAGTGGTCACAGGCTGATAATAATAAAACAGTGTTTTGTTGTTTCAGATTAATTACCTTTATAACAGTTATCACATTTGTTTTAAAACGTATTTATAATAAAAACATTAGAATAAGAGATGCTGTGTTATTTAGAGTTTTGACATGTATTTTATAATTTGGAAGAAGACAAAAATCTAATGTCTTATTTTTAAATTCTTCTTTTATCAGACTTCATTGTTTTTGCTAAATTACTAAAACAAATATGGCATTATACTTTTTAAGTAACCATAGAGATTAATGTCATTAATTTAAACTGATAGTGTGCAATCTGACTGTTGGTTTATGTCCATAAGTGTTCATTCTCAGCTGAACAAAAGTATTTTAAATATTTTTTATTATTTAAAATATTGCTAAGATTTCATATTTTTCTTTGTTCATCTTTAAGCCTGAAGCTTTTCTGAAAAAAGAAACCGCTAAATAAAATTGATTTGTTACAAATGTAGACTGCGGGCTCAATGTAGTTTGTTTGAGTGGTGTTGCCATAATGTGACGTCATCGGGAGGCGCAGGGACCATGGAGAATTTCTTTGTAAATTTGTTCGTTTACAAACCGCAATCCCGCTCTCGAATACAACGTACACCCCGCTATAAATACTTTAGTAAGTTGTCCAGACCAATCACAATGTTTTGCGTAATTGTGCAAACGTTAAACCAATCATGTAGAGTGACGTCATCAGAAAGCTAAGGGCTCCGAGTCGATCTGACCACCCGAGCCGATCTAGTACCTACACCGTTTTGAATAAATGACATTAATGTCACAATTTACAGCACTCTTTACAGCATCAAGACTGAATTCTTCAGTGTTTGAAATTAGACCTTTTTGCTTTGTGATTGACAGCAAATGTCTAGCTGTACTAATGTAGTCCTTCCCGTGCTTTGCTTTAGTGTGATGAATAAAATACACAAATCCCTTTCTTATTGTCCCTGGCACAAGTTTTCCCTCCGAGTAAAAGGCCTCTGCAAAAGTTGCAGAAACGTATTCATCAAATTCAAGAGCGTTCTTTGGCAACAGGCTGATCTCAACAGGCTGATCTGCAATGACACAGAGGGTATCATTCATTTCTAAGATGCTTTTCTTCTGAGAAGAACTAGAAGATTCTGAGGGCCAAATACATTTGTTGTTGAACACATTTTTATCCAGTTTAATGGAGTGTCTGGACTTTCCATCACAGCATGATAAACCTCAAAAGAATCTTGGATCAACACAAACCTGCCTTGCCTTTACTAACCTGTCTTTTCATTGTCCATCATGTCTCTGGAAATTTCGAATAATTAGTTTGCTCACACTTTCTTGCAATGAAAACTCGACTGAAATAGAAGTCAAAAACTCATGAAGTACACTAATATCTATTTTACTTTTATTTCCATATTTATTCGTGTATTTAAATAGTCATTTATTTCATTGACACATCAATGAAAATAAACATATTTTTAATAATTATTTTAATTTCGGGCATAGGAGCCAATCAGCACTGATATGACATTCTGACCGAAGCAGAATTCATATTTCCAGCTATTTAAAAAGCCATTAAATTAACAATTACAGAAAATATGAAATAAACAGCTCGTGTATGAGACAATATTCAGATAAATATTTTTACCATTTTCACTCTGTCGTGGTCAGTTTAATGATTTCAGACAGAAATATTTGATGATTTACGACAACGGACTATGAAGCGCGGCAGAGTCTAGTTAAGGTGCTGCGGGGTATTAGATTACCATCATACTTCATGATTAGGTACGTTAATATTCAAGAAACATGACTGAAGGATTCGTTTGAATGACTGGGATGCTGCACTACGTGTTTTTTTGCCGTTTAAACCTATCTTATGTGTACAGTCGGTGAAAAATGATCAGTATGTCATTACTTTTCATCAAGTTAAAACAAAAGTCTCCTACACTGTTCTTATATTAGAAATAGCTGGTCTTTCAATCAGTAAATAACACAAATTGGACATAAAGAAATTTAAATTGCGTTTAAACTAAAGCAGAAAAAGTGATGACTTCATTGAGGCGACTCGTTGGCTCGCAAGGGTTAACTGTTTTTGCAAGTGCCTACACTGATTGTTTCAAATTACTCACTTCAGAATCGTTTGGGTTATTCATAGTTACTGAACTTTGCTGAATCGAGCTATGAATGGCCACAAAACTACTATGAATAGCAGTTTCAGCTGACACTCTTATGAAGGGTGTTGTACCACAGGCACGCTCAGTAGAGTTAAGCAAGCACACCCTTTCTGAGGCTGTCGTTCTATTGGCTGGAAAGGTTGCTAGGCGACGATCCAACTCCAATCAGAGAGAGCAAAAAAATCCACAAGCTGAGCCTACAGGTTTGCAAGCGTATCTTAGACTCGAGCAGAGAGGGATTTGTGTGCGAAGAGAAGGACGCAAGCGAGAGGAGAAAATATCTGTGCAAGAAGCATTAAATCTGAGAGCAGAAACAAAGATTTGATGGAGAAGAGAATATATTTGAAAGAAAGCTTATGTTTTGAATGTGAGCATTGCAAGTTTTGAGTTCAAGAAGATGAAATTCTTTTTTCTAATAAAAAATTTGTGCTCTTGGGTTTTGGCAGTAAAAAAACTCCATAGCATTCATTCACACTGAATAATGTGAAATGAAAAATGGCCTAAGATTCAATTTGCTCTAAAACTGAAGAAAAACACATTTACCTTAACTTTCAGGAAACACACCCATTGAATATTTTTTTAACTATTTCTCCTTACCTCAATCATGAGTCCATCAAAAAACTCAAAGATAAAAATATTTTTCTTGCCTTTATTGTAATATAGCAAGCCACACTTTCAGTTATGATATAGAAGTTTTAAAATTCATTATCATGAAGTTTGTTCATTTGTTTCTTTTATTTTCATGCTCCTGCATGTGAAGTTGTGATTTATAACATGTTTAGAACTTCACAAATAGTAGTTTGATAAAATGTGCTTACTTGGAATTTAATATATGTTTTGGACTTACAAACATATGTAAAATAGGACAATATGGAAAAAGTATAGACACAATATAGAAGTCATATATACAAATCAAATATATAATCAAATAATAAAATTAGTACTTTTATATGAATACATAATAGGAAAACAGCTATAAAATATAACGAACGTTATTATTATTATTATTATTATTATTATTATTATTAGTAGTAGTAGTAGTAGTAGTATTACATAGAATAACAAAAAGCAGAAATACTATAATTGTTTCTGCAATACAAATTTTGAGCTGCATGGTTATGAACAGTCAATGTTATCACATATAAGGCACACACTTATAGCTATATCAAATGTTTTAAAGTTGGCATATCATACAAATGTTTCTAATTTCTTCAACATCTTGAGGTGTTCACCAGCTCATTCTCTTCATTTTCACTTGAAGCTTCTGGATTTTGTTCCTTGCAGCAGCACTTGAAGCCAGCCCAACATATCAGATACAGCAAGGTCAACAAAGCTGCTGTCAAGAATCCAATGAACTAAAAAAAACATCCAAAAAATAGAAACAAATTTTAAAATACATCTTATTAGCATGCAAAAACTACTCATCTAAATTTTTGGTCAGTGAAAATCTTTTGATATGTCATTGTTTCTTACCTGTGATTCAGAATACCATCCCTGTGTTTTGGCCAGTAACTCCTGAGAGAAGTTGGCTGGTTTACACCATTTCTGGGGTTCAGCATTCTCAATCGTTTCATACTTTCCTGACCAGTCGGTCCGTAAACAGGCATAATAACGACCATCAATAAACACTATTACCAGCCATGTTATGGCTGGAACGATGGTGTTGCCAAAGGCTTGGCAGGCGGATTTCTTTGATGTCTTTGAACAATCACATGGACCCTGATATTTAATCATAACCATTAGTGACATAATTATAACTGGTGGAACACAGAAAAATGCCAAGGTACGATGTTTGTTCCATCCAGAGTCACAAGGGCATGAAAACTCCACTTCCACCAGCTTCTCAAATATCACTTGGATCAATCCAAAAGATAAAGCAGTTGCCAGTGGGCTTTTTTTAAATTCTTCTGTCAGCTTTTTGAGCCATTCCTTCTTCAGATCCATATTTAACTCTATAATTAGAGACACACAAGAAGAAAAAGAGAAATTAGGAGAAGCAATAAAAATGTTGTATTGTAATATAAACCTGATTGCAAGATTAAATGCTTTGAACACCTGGGCTAAAGTATTATCTTTCTTTTCATGGTAAAGGAATTTTAAATGCCTTGTCCAATTAAAATGTGCTCAGTTTGATTTAAAACACACCTTGCATGTTAAAACCCATTATTTCATTACTGAAACTAATGACTTTTGTTGTGAAAGTGTTAGTCTTTTTTGTTTTAGAAAGGCTACTGAATGCTGGCAATCAAAAGTTATGAGGCAAAGTTTTCATTCCACAAAGTTTTGTGAAAACAAAGTATACCACGCTTTTCAAAGAAAACCGAAGAAAGTTGAAACAAACATTTCTTAGTAGAGTGTGTCTTCGTTCTAGATTGAGAAAATGTAAAACATGCTACATATGCATTTACATTAATGACCAACTTCAATCTTTACTGCAAATTACTTTGTAAAAAGAAAGCAAACCCAGTTCTAGGATTTTACATTTCAAATAAATAAAAAAAAATCCAGTCTTTTCCTGGCTCTAAAAGAAAATCTAGGTTTAAGTGTATGAACATTCAAAACAGATTCTGACAGATTAAAACCAAATACACTAATGTATCAGCTTGTTGAAGACCTTTAGCAACAACTACTGGAATCATATTATTATGAAAACAATTTGGTCCTTTATCCTAGGCTAAATACTTTTTCCTGGTGTCGCCACTGCCCCAATCTTAATCCCAAATTTAAAAATACACAAACAAAACAATGTGCATGTAATTTTCATATAAGCACTGTACCATGGCTAAAATAGTGTTTGCAACAGGAAAAAAAGGGATGAGAAAAGTTTCCCCAACATGCAAAAGCTCATATCTGTTAATGAAAAGTCATAAAGAAAACCTTTCATCACACAGTGTTATGAAAAACCAAGTATTGCCATGCTTTACAAAGAAAACAGAAGATGAAACAACGATTCTTTAAGAGGGTGTGTCTTCCATCTAGACCAAGAAGATATAAAATGCAAAACAACATGCAAAATATGTATTTAGATTAACAACCAACTTAAGTCTTTACAGTGCTTCACTTTGTAAAAAGAAAGCAAACCCAGTTCTGGGATTATGCATGTCAGAACATATTAAAAATTATCTGGTCTTTTCCAGGTTCTAAAATAAAATCTAAGTTTAGGTTTATGAACAATGCCAACATTTTCTGAGTAAAATCAAATACACTAATTTACCTGCTACTACAAACCCACTAATTAAGGTACAGATTTGATTGCGAGCGCATTTTGGCCATTATGTAGTTGAAACCTGGTTTATGGTGCGCCTAAATTTATTTATTTTTTTTCGTTTTTTTGGCATTTGGCTTCAGATTTGCATTTATACCTGGAATGTTTGCCATTCATTATTCAGTTTTTGGCAAGACTAAGCTCACATTTGCCTCTAAAAGTTGCAGCTACAACTTTTTCATCAAACTGATTAATGTTTAGACTGGTTAATGTCTAGACTCGCCACTCTTTTGCAACGCCCACAACCCTGTTTCTCACTGTCACTCTATTTAAATAAATAAAAATATATCACAGCTTCTTTGTGCCTGTGCAGCGCTCGGACCGCAGGGTGTGTGACAGAAATGTCTAGAGTGGTGTAGAATAATGTATATATTTTACTGAAAAATAAATATATATTAGTGATGGTGAGATGAGGCCTCATGAGGCATTGAACCACTTGAGCCAATTGCTTCGGGAAACGGTTAATTTCATTTGCACATGAAACCACCTAGTGGCTGAGCAATCACAGTCAGCAATATAATCCGTGATACTTGTCTGTATTTTCATCTTTTAGGGCTCTTGGAAAGTATATTTAACAACTAATAACCAGTCATTTTTCTTATGACTATCACATGTTTTTATTACAGTTTTTATTGATTGCTTTGACCTGTTTGAAGAAACTGGCAGCCTCTCAGTTTTCATCATCACCATCTCTGCAGAGCAAAAGACACCTCTTGCAAATGAGTTAACCCATTCTCATTGGTTTGACACATTTTCCCAACCCTTTTGCAAAACAGTTAATGCAGATGTCATTCATGCAGTCCAAACTCCATTGCTTTAGCTGTGGTAGCAAAACAGAAACTATATGTTGCAAGCTCTTAAAAACTTCTTGTTCAGAATGAAATCACTGAAGCATGTGATTGACACTTCTTTACACAATTTTTCAATTTGCAGTCAGTTTGCAGGCTTTATGTAAAAGGTGCCATGTTGTGTGTTTTTCTTTGCAAGCATGGATGGTCTAAGGCAGATGAGAGTCAGAGTAAGAGGTGGATGGGTTAGGGGAAGAAGATTATGAGGAAGAGGAATCCGTGTGCCAGGTGGCGGTGTAGCTAGAAGGGCTGAAGTTACAGATGAAATTCAGGCAACTATGATTGATCATGTGGTAAATCATGGCCTTTCACTTAGAGGGGGGGGGGGGACAAAGAGTCCAAACTTCTTTCAATAGAAACAAGGTTGCATCCATTGTAAGAGTTTTTCAACGAAAGATCAGGCATTGCTGCTATACAGTATATCCATCTCTATCTATTCCTATAGAGGAATTCTTCAGTGCATGGAGATGAAAGGTATATGATCACCGCCCCTATGAGCAGATGCCCTTGCTCAATGCAATGTCTGCTGCTGCCCATGATATAGATGCAGAGGCATGTCAAGGATGGATCAGGCATGCAAGAAGTTTTTTCCCTAGGTGCATCACAAGGAAAAATATTGAGTGTGATGAAGATGAGGCCATGTGGCCTGTTCGTCAAGAGAGAAGAGACTAGAAGAGACAGACAGCTCTAGTATCTTCTGTTGGAATATTTAATTTGTAGCCACAATCTGAAAAAAAAAATGAATAATCAATAAAATTTGGATCACAGCATATCTGATTCTGGATAAATTTTTTGCAAAAAGGCAAATTTGATTACAAATGACACTGCCATGTAAGCTGCGTACAGTCATTGGCTACAATGAACCAGCAATGCTGCACTGATTCACATTGAGTGTGGTATTCTGTATTTTGTTGCCCCTTGTGTAATGAATGATTGGAAGGGCTCAAACATTTGAGTGCAGATTGTATTGTTTCAGGGCAAAATTTGCTTTTGGTTCATGTTTTAAATGTTTTGGCAGAGTTGGAGCCTTTTGCAAACAAAGTGTGTAATTTTGACCATTGTTGCCACTGTTCAGGCCTCTGCTTTAACTGTTTTGAAAAATGTGGGTTTTGAGTTGACAGCTGCGGCAAAGCAATCTATAAAAACTATTTTTTAACATTTCCCGTGTAAATTTTCTAAGAAAGTGTAATCTTATATATGGCAGTATGTGTATGTTTTTCTGTCCCTTTCATGAAATGGCAAGGGCAGTCTTCCTTTTTACAAAAACTCAACATATGATAAAAGCAGTCGAGCAAAAGCTATGACATTAAATCTCGGCCGAAGAGGGTAGCTAGCGATAGGATGCTCATGGACTGCAAAATGTGGTCTCCAACTTCTAATGCAACTGCTGGTGCTGGCTTTGTCATCTCCTTCTGAAAGGCTTTGTTCCAACATTTTGATACAGAAACATTTCCTCTGCAGACAACTCAACAGTGACATAATAAAATGGAGATAGCATTAAAATTCTCAGGTGTTCGTAGTAGGTTTGTGATAGCGCTGAGAAATGGCTTCTTAGAGGCACAGCCCTGTAGGCGCCGCTGCGATTCACTGTGCCTCACTTTTCAACAAAGCCTAGACGGCTGTTGAAAAACAATAGGCTGATTGATCGATCGATCGATCGATCGATTGATTGATTGATTGATTGATTGATTGGGAACTGATTGTCCAGTCCCAGCAAAATTTATGTTCAAATATACCCAGTTAAGGTGGTGAGGGGGAGTGGAAATAATTATTCTTTTCAGTTCTGTGCCGTGCGCAAAGGATAACCGTAGCTGGGAAAATGCATGAATACAGACTGTAAAGCGCTCTTTTTAAAGAGGGAGAAAGAGGAATGAGGGGCCTGTGCTGAAGCTCCCAATTTTACAAGACCTTAACAATGTCCATTGAAACTACGCACCGACATTACCGTGTGACTAAATTGAGCATGTGCACCTCAGTTCAAGCTCAAGGTGATGCAGCAGCCTCACAGCCTGCCTACCCTAAAACAGAATCTGATGCTCTTTGGTTTCTCTCTGCCCCCTAAGAGAAATGTCCCGTTTGGCACACATCATGACAATATCCAACACCACCTTCATATGCGGATGGTTTCTCAACAAATGTGATGTTTCCAGCATCTCCTTGCATTCGGGTCATTACAGTCTCACAGCTCTTAGGCGAATGACTGCCTCTGTGCCGCAAGTTTACTGAGAACATTGTTGTGCCAATAAAGCCATGATGCGAAATATAAAATCGGATTAAATTGGCAACATGTAACCAGAGGACAAATCAAAAGGGGGTCGCGAGCAGAGGAATTTCACATCCACGCAGAGACAGCCCCTCACAGCAGGGAAGCCTGCCATAAGAGCAGACTACACCTCTTTCTTTCTACACTTCTTGCCTAGAGACGTTGGAGGAGAGGGTGGCTGGGGAGAACAGCCTTCCCAACGAGCCACATGGGACTCAGTCTTTCCACTTCTTGACTGAGACTCCGAGAGAGAGTCCGCCCTGGACAAGCCAGCCAGGCATGGGGCCCAAAAGACCCACAAGCTGAGTAAAAATTTGCCTCTCAGATTTAAAACTCAGTTCGTGGTGTTTTGTTGGGACTGCAATGGGGAGAAACTCGTCCTCTGCGGAGTGGAGGACACGACTGAGTTTGGAGATTCACCGACTAGATCGATGCTACGCTTGCAGTCTGACTTCTGCGCAAAGTTATGAAAATATATACTAGGGTAGTTCACGCGTGACGTCCGCGCTACATCCGGGTCCCGCGGGTAGGCAAAAACAGTACTGCTCTCGTCTACTACATGACAAAACGGGTGATTTAGAGCGTACTTTTACTTCGTTTATTTTTGGAATCTAAACAATGCCTACGACTTGTTGTGCTCCCGGTTGCACAGAGAGGCATTCCAAATCGTTGGATTTACGTTTCTGTCGTTTACCGAAGGAGGAAGGACGAAGAAAGAAATGGATATTTTCAATGAAAAGAGCGCAGGCAGACACTCCCAATGGACTGGGGGAGCCATCAAACTACGACAGAATTTGCAGTCTACACTTCATCTCCGGTAAATACAACTTAATTCTGCTCTAGTCATTGTTCTACTTAAATAGCGGCGGAGGGGAGGTGGCGATCGCTACACGGGCCGGAGAAGCGGTAGCAGCAGCAGCAGACAACAGCGACGGAGCAGGCAGCGGCTGCTGCTTCAGACAACAGCGACGGAGCAGGCAGCGGCTGCTCCGCCCGTTCACGGGCAGCTGCTGCTGCTATTACGCCCCCGTTCACGGGCGCTAGTACTTCTGTGTTTACGCTGCAATGTCGCCAATACCGCCACCCATTTCAACAAGACAAAAACACCTAAATAATCCGTAGTGAAAAAATGTTTTTTTTTTTTTTTTAACCTCTGCTGAGACGCGGCCTGTGTCCGACGCCGCTTTGTGCTGTTGCACAAACGTGTGAACTACATCCATCCATTTTCTGACCGCTTAAACCCTCATGGCATTGCGGGCGTTGCTGGAGCCTTTTTCCTGATATAAAATAATTGTAGCCGTCCAGTGGTTTCATGGCTTTCGTGCTCTCTCGTGTGTACTGGCCTGCCGTGTTTATAAGGCAGCTGTATGTCGCCGTATGGAACCCTTGGCCAGCAATTCACACACTCACTCCGTCCCTTCAGGCTTTTGCTGTGTGGATCTGGCAATCTGATACCATCAACCATCAACTTCCTCTTAAAACGATCTTGTAGTACGTTATCTAAAGAAGAAAAATACGTGGAGAACTTGTCAGTTTCTCTGTTTGCGTCCGCCATTGTGTTCGCCTTTTGCCTACCAGTCCGGCGCGCATGCGCGAAAAACCCGCATTAAAACAATAACAATGAACTACCCTATAATTTGTATGATAATAGTGTATTTTAATGTATACAGATTTAACATTAAACACAGTAACTTGGGATGGGGAGTTCTTTCAGGATCAAATCAGTCATCGGTCCATCCATTGTTAGCCTTAAGCTTCCTTCTCATCTCCAGTTGCACCTAGTATTCCACAACTCTAAAATTATTTCAGTCCAGTCTAGCGCTTTGTGTCTTCCTGCCACATTCCCTTCACCCCCTCAATCATCAACAGCTATCTGGGCTACACTATCCACAGGGCAGTCGATGTCCGATGTTGGGTTCTTGGGTCTCAGTACTTGGTGGATTGGGAGCATTGTTTATGGGTTCCCTAATCATTCAACCTTGATCCATTTCTTATTACTGATTTCAATGCATCTGAACCTGACGTGGTGTGCTTACTTCTCCACACTGTGCTGACCGCAAACACTTCTCCTCATGTAATGATTCAAACATTAAGAATCCAATTTTCTGAGTGTGGATCTAATACTTACCTCTCCTCTGAGTGCTGGCATACAAAGCAGCCTGGAATTGTTATTTTTTTCTAATGTAAATAACCTTTTGAACCTTGTTGCGGCACTAGTCTTATCTCATAGCATGGCAATGATAATATGTGGCAAGTGAGAAACATCAAAGTGACAGTGACACAGAATTGTGCCTTTGTGCGTCTGTGTCTGAGCTGAGGGGTAGCTAACAGGCTAAGCTTAATAGTAGCTAACTAGCTTAGCCTGTCAGCCGCAATGACTGCTGGGAAGTGTAGTCTGTCAGTCTTTTTCAGTAGAAATGACCCTACTCAGAAATACCCAGACATCTCTCTCTCCCAGGCTGGGGTAGAGCTAGACATTCTCATCTTTAGGTGATTAGCCCACAAAATATTCCATCAATACAAGGCAGATTTGGTTTGGTTAGGGTCTCCCACAGTGCACTAACTGATCCTACGTTGGTGCTTTATAGAGAACCACCGATCCAAACCAGCTGCTGCAAATGGCACCATTTAAAACTCAGATAATCGAGCATCAACCTACTACTCACTTGCAAAACTAACATTACCAAAAGTCACTGATAAAAATGCAGGGTTATTGGACCTTAAGTCATTTTGGAAGTGCATTGTATATGTCAGCAGCCAAGCTGAAAGCGTGACTAAACTGAATGTTTAGTCAAGCTTACAGAAATAGGCCACAATAAACAGGTCTTCACTTCATCCTTTCTTACCAGATTCTTGTTCCATCTCTGTGTTGCCCTCCTCATTCTGGCCAGTCTCTCTCTGTCTGCTGTATCCCCCTGTTTGTTTTACATTCATACATTGACCAGAGCAAATTATTATTGTCAAACGTTATATGACATATAATAACGTGAAATTGTCTCTAGTTGTACCCTCACCTGTGCAGTTCTTCAGTCTGCTCAAATTGCGTCTGACAAAGTCCATGGTTGGCAAATGACTAAAAAATATACGTATATATGTATATATATAAGTTTCTCAATTAAGCAATTCTAAACATGAGATCTAGACATGCCAAACATACAGTCTGAAGAAGGTTGAATGTCATTTAAAGACATTTCTGCCATTTTGCACACAGCCTTTACTGACTGTGAAATTAACGCTTGTGAAGCATTCATTTAATTGGCTCCCAATTAAATCAAGAATACAATTCGAAATTCTCCTTGTCACATATAAAGCCTTTAATAATCAAGCTCCATCATATATCAGAGCTCTGATTAGCCCGTATGTTCCTAACAGAGCACTTCGCTCTCAGACTGCAGGTCTGCTGGTGGTTCCTAGAGTCTCTAAAAGTAGAATGGGAGGCAGATCCTTTAGCTATCAGGCTCCTCTCAACGCATTAAGTTTTTTTTCCGGGTCCACCTGGGTATTTGCGGCCCTGCTGAGGCTCCTCTCCTGTGTCACCAACTACTAGTTTTGGTCCGTGTGGAAGACACGGAGTAAGGCCAATGCGAGCCTACTTGAGAGGAGCTTTGAGTGAATGCCCCTATTTTCAGTGACTGGCTGCAGGGTGAGAAGAAATGACAAGAATTTCACTGAGAAGTCTAGAAAAACTGAACAGCAACAATATTAATATTAAGGAAAACTATGAACACAGTGGGTCAAACAGAGATAAAATTTTATAATTTTCAAACCATGAACCACACCTGAAGAGGAAAAAAAAGAAAAAGAACACTTCAGCTTTCTATACCCAGACAAACTGTATCAGATCCGTGGATTTATCAAAGCTTTCTCTCATTTCACACTGAAAGCTGTTAAGTTTTGTCTCCGAAGTGTCCATCCATCCACCTCTTGCGGTACAAGGCAGTGGCTGACTGCCTTTCCCTGCTGCCAGCTCGTCTTTCTGTATAAATCACCCGGGGGTAGCAGCGAGGTGCTTTCACATAGGTGGTCGTTGAAAAGAGCTCAAACACGGTCAAGCCTCACTCTCCCTCCGCTGACAGAGCAGCCCAATGCACAGTAATAAGCACGAAATCAAAGCCATAAAAATAATATCACTGCGGTTAAAAATTGTTTTCCTCCCTCCAGTCATGCCTGAGGCAAAAGATCTAAAATAAAGCTTTAAATATTAACTTTGTTTTTCTGAAATCCCCTGGGCAAGACAACAGCTTCCTTTGGTTACTCTGGCCGCTCCAGGCAACTTGATCTTGATCAATGCTCCCACCTTCACCGCTGGTCGCAGAAAGGAAGTCTGTGCCTAATTTAGCCGATAAAATTCATTTTCCTACAGTTAAAATCTTTTTTGTTAACGTGTTCTCCTAGCTACCACAGCTGAGGTAAAATATCTTAAATAAAGCTTTAATTTACGACTTGATATCTCTGAAATCCCCCGAGTGCGGGGGATTTTAAGCTGGAAAATCTTTAACGATCAATCAATATTTGGATTAAAAAAAACTATTTACCTTGACCTACTATATACGTTCAGATATTAGTAATGTTAGCTCCAAGCTACCTCCTACAGGCCATGACATGACATTGTGTAATCACATTACACACACATACACACATAATTAAAATACAAAGTGAGGACCGTGCCTAGACTTCAATAGACTGCAATTCATTTTCAAGCCTTTCTATGACCTAACCCTGAACCCAATTGACACCTTAGTCCTAAACCTAACCCCTAGACCATAAAAAGGTGAGGACCAAAAAAGGTCCTCACTTTACATCAAAGTGCTCACTTTAAAAGGAACAAGAAATGTTCTCCCAGAGATTAGATGCACAAACTCCATCCAGACATACCAAAAAGCAGACAGCGTGAAGACAACATTGACAACAAAAACATTGTCTGCAGGTCATGTGTTCCATGCATACTACCCCATAATGTACCAGGGTGATCTGAGTTCAGAAGATTTAATAAAGACATAATGGAATAAAACATGTACCTCATAAAATAAACATATACAGTCTAACAGTTCAGGCCTGCTGATCATTAATAGATCGTTAAAACATGGTGCTTCAACGTTGTTTAAGAAACAAATTACTTTCAGTATGAAAGCCTGTCTGTCCAGTTTTTAGAAACGGCTGGGTATCAGTACCTTCTAAATGCAGGTAATGATTCAAAAACACTAAAGGGAGAATGCTTCTGATCAGCAAGAAAACTATTTGCTTTGATAATAGATCCTTGTTTATTGAAATTACCAGTGTGCGATCTGCAAAAAAAAACAGGGGGGGGGTTATTTAAAAAGATTTACTAATGAATAAAAGTTTTATTAATAATGGTTAGCTAGCAGGTGCTCTTTCGGGTAGCTAGCTAGATCCAGTAGGTTAGACTTTTGTTTTTAAACTTGCGCCATCTACTGTCGGGACTCGGGAGTGGGTATTAGTTTACTTTAACCGCTTTGAGCAGAAAACGTAATAACACTCTTTAAAAACAAACAACAAAATTAATTTACAAATGTGAAGGACACAAGACATGTATTAATATCAATTTTAAAAAATCCATAATATTCAGGGGTTACAGCAAAAATAATCAATTTGACTGAAAACATTTTCTAGTCAGCCCATATATTCCCGGGCCATGGACGTCATGCCACCTTAGTAACCTCATTTGCTTATTGCAACAAGTCCACTTTAACCAAATCTGACATTTCCATTGACAATTCCTGTATCTCTCCACCTTCCAGCTTCAGAGCCTTGGCCCCATCCTGGACAGCCCTCTACATAATCTCCTTCACTTTCCACATCCATAACATCACCTGGTTAACTTTCATATTTGCAGCATCAAGCAAGTTCTTCATTCACACTTTTGCCAAACTGGTCCACAGTCCACTCACCTTTCCACTTTACAATTTCAAAACCCTCCATAAACTGCAGCTAATTCAAAAGACAGCAGCTTCATCATTACATCATCTTCTTCACACCTGTACATAACTCCACTGTCACATTCAATATAAATCAATCCTATATACTCTGTGTCCCCACCTCTCGCTCATTGACTGCTGGAGATGGTCAACAACCCCTCCACGACCTTCTTTGTTACAGAAAAGCGCAGGTGCATGGACCGCGGAACGCATTTCAAATTGGTCGGGCCCATCAGGCAATACTCAATACCACTACCCATCACATACGCACGTGCCCGCATACACATAAAACACCAGCATCCCCTTGATCAGACAACTGATTTGCGTCACATGACACAAGACAAGCCAATCCATTTTTAGACACCAGAATTTATTGCTTTCTCATAGGCTGTGGTCCCTGAGCATGATAAATGTGTCTGTCATTTTATAATTAAAATCAGCACCGAATTTTTATTTAACTTTTTTTCTAACGTTCCAGCACACACGCCCCGGATTTATTTCCACTTACAATCATTACATTACAGCTAACACAATATTTACAGAATAAAAATACTTTTAAAAGAAAAGTCAAACTCACCCCTGCTCTAAATATTCCTGAAAAAGTGTCTCCGTCTATCATTATGCTGGATGAAGCCCCTGGCTATCCTCAAAGCATCCACTGTGGTCAAAAGATCCCTGTGTGTGTGGGCGCACATCAAGCTATTTTGTCTTTTCTGAGTCATTGTTGATCTCAGATTGTTGATCTTGATACAACGGAGGGACGAGAAACACCTCTCAGCACTTGAATAACTAGCTAACTAAGCTAACGAAGCAAACGAAGTAGCGGTCATCACATAACACAATCAGCCAATACATTTTTAGATGGGATGATTTATCGCTTTCTCATTGGAGAATGATGCTGCTGCCATAGACTACTGTGCATTTGAAAAAATAGCTATTGAATAATTTTATTTTATTTATATATATTATTTTACATGTTTGATCATCAAAAGTAGGTAGGGCCGCGGCCCTACCGGCCCTACCGGTTCTGCGGTCCGTGAGCAGGTGGAATAATACTTATGATTTTTTTTTACTTTTTCTTTTTTTTTTTTTTTTTTACTTTTTTTTTTTTTTTTTTTTTTTTACTTTTTTTCTTGAATAAAACGTCTTTACGGGACATTTTGCACTCATTTTCCAAATGACGAAAGTCCCTCACAGCGACAGAGAACATTAAACATTAAGTAAATATTACTTATTCAGATCAGAAGGAGGAAGAATGTTAACCTAACAAAAGCCAGCTGTATGTTGCTCCGCCTAGCTCCACTCACATACATCTGGGACATCGCCGGTAGAAAGTGATTTCTCCAACCAATTTTATGGTCTGGCCAATCAGGATGCAGGGCTGGCATTTCATAGATGTGACGTAGTGGAGACGCGACCATGACGTGAGACTGATTTGATAGCAATGGTGGCTCGCATTGAGGAAGCAAGCGTTAACATTGATGCTGCTAATTCATCCCCGTTGTCCAATCTACCTAATATTGTTTCATTAAAAGAACATCGGCCTGGAATCGACTCTGACCCGCAGCGCTTTGCCGCCTGTCTTCCCCCCTCTTCCTGTCAGCTCACTGTCAATAAAACGCATGCCACTAGACCCGCAAACACATTATTATTATTTTCTAAATTTTTTTTTTTTTTTTTTTTTTTTTTCTTGCCTCGGTCTCATCAGCGTCACGGGTTAGCTTCGGTGTGAGTGGTTGAAATGGCACGTCAATAAAGATGACAGGCAAGTGGCTTATCCAATCATATGCAAGAATTTTTTATAAGGCCCAGCCTTCAGTAAAGGCAATTCCTATGGCGGTGTCCCAGATGTATGTGAGTGGAGCTAGGTGGAGCAACATACAGCTGGCTTTTGTCAGGTTAGAAGAATGTATCCCCCAGGGATAAAACATGAATGACCAGAGGGGGGGAAATCACAACAAGAGGGTGGGTGGGGGATCCCCCCCATCCCCCCCAGCAAATCGCACCCATGATATTACAGTATATTCTAAGCTTTTCAAACTAATAGTACCCATCAGCTTATATCGGCAGCCGTTGCTGATTTCCTCAGTGTCTTCTTTTGTACTTCTGTTATTCCACCTAACAAGGACGTAACACAAAAAGGTAAAACACTCTACATAAGTGCTGGGAAACATCTTCAGGATTTTACAATTAACATAGAATAAATCTGCATGTATACTTGAATTTGAAGACACAGGTGGGTTCACTAATAAGCAATGCATTGGGACTGAATAAAAAGGCATTCCAAACTTTGAATATGTATACTTTGATTTTGGAAAACATGCATGGTTTGCATCTAACTTCAAACATTACTTTGACCTGATTTTTCATGCAAAATCCCACCAAAATACATTGTGGTTGTAATGTGACAAAATGTGAAAATGTTCTAGGGGTATTAGTATTTTTGCAAGGCAGTGTAAATGAAGTGAAGCAATGAGTTAAATGTTTACAGAACGGCAAACAAAGTATACCATGTTATACAAAGAAAATGGAAGAAAGGGGAGACAGTTTCTTTACAAAGGTGTGTCTTCAGTCTAGACTATAGAAATGTAAAACATGTCAAAATATAAATTTACATTCCCAACCAACTTGACTCTTCACTGAATTTCAGAATCACAAACAAGGAATCTGACTTTGGATTCCAAAACTCACATTTAAAAGCAGAACAGCAAACCTATAACAAAAACATTTTACATGGAAAGGTAAGAAAAAGCAGGGTCATCGTTCTGCTTTAGGCTTTAATCTGTTTCTGGGATGTTTTAAATTAATGATTCAGTTTTTGCCAAACCTTATCTGCTGGGTGGCCTTACATCTGTCTCTAAAGGTCTTCACTGTACTGAGGAGTTTAACGACTGAAACATACTCTGGTTCTGTACCTTCAAAACAAGCCAAATTTATTACCTCTCCTCCACCATGGTTGACAGTGTTTCTGAAACAGGTTTTCTGCTAGCATGGTGTTCTGCAAAATGGCCAGTTTTCTCTACTTTATTCTCATCTTTTCAAAGTGCATTGTTCTAGAAGTATTAAGATGTAACTTTGGAAAATGTCCTTCTATTTAGTGTAAGCGGTGGGTTTTTTCATGTCCTGGTACACAACTGTTTTCCTCTTGTGAATAAGCTTCCTAACAGTAGAATGGTGGACCTCCAAGTGTGTGGACAATGTTTCAAAATGGTCTTATAAAACCTTCGGATTACTTTCCAGCAACAACTCCACCATAGGCTTATTTGCTCTTTTGTTTTGCACCAACCTACCTTTATCATTCAGACCAGCATAATGCCAGAACTTCTGGCATACACATTTTGTGTTGTGATTAAATCTTATTGAGTATCCTGACATTTTCATTCTCTCAGGGTTGGATCTAAATAATTTTAGTGCATGGTATACTAAAGTGAATCATGTTCTGATCCATAAAACCCAATATGATAAGAGTTATCGTTCCTATATGCATTGTGAAGCCTGAAGTTAGCTGTTGATGCATAAATATGTCAGATTTACTCAAGTTAATTTGACTGCTGATATATATATATATATATATATATATATATATATATATATATATATATATATATATATAGATATATATATATATATAGAATATATATATATATATATATATATATATATATATATATATATATATATATATATATATATATATATATATAGAGAGAGAGAGAGAGAGAGAGAGAGAGAGAGAGAGAGATAGATATATATATATTCATATATATGACATGAAGCCTGAAGTTAGCTGTTGATGCATAAATATGTCAGATTTACTCAAGTTAATTTGACTGCTGATATATATATATATATATATATATATATATATATATATATATATATATATATATATATATATATATATATATATATATATATATACACTTTACGAACTTGTCTACCAAGCCTTCATCTCTTTGGTCTGCCTTAAAGACTCATCCACCCAAAGTAGCATTTTTGCTCTGGTCATTTGTTTTATCTGTGGTATGTGCATTGCAAGCCTAAATTCCAGTGCAGCCTAATTTTTTTTTATTTATTCTTTTGATATTCCTGGTTTTCTGTTCAATGTACATGTCAGTCTTACAAATATATTAGCTATTTCAACTACACCTTCACATGTGAATTTAGCAGTCCTAGGCTAACTCCTTGTTTCCACTCACCCCTGCCCCAACTTCTATGCCATTTGCCTCTCTATTTTTAGAGAAATACATTACTTAGATTAACCAGTTTAAGTGAAGATAGTATACTGAAGACAGTATACTTACCTGATGGTGTGAATCAAGATAAAGATCAGGAACAACAACAAAATTACAAGAGAATGAAAGTTTTCAGCAGGTCAAATTACAGCTATATGAGGCTTATCCAGCTAGTAACAATAAATAGAGTTGGTTCCCAAAAAAAGAACAATTAACATAACCATAAACCTTAAGAGAAAAAACACAACTGTATATGATGAAAAAAGGAGGTTCACCAGTTTCAGTTTCTTCTGACTATAGGACTTACTTGCAAACTTTTCTTTTGTAAGTAAGAGAGCGAAGGAGGAGTTACATCACTGACCAATCCACTGCTTATTCAAGTTAAAAAAAATGTGAAAGATTTTTCTGGAAATGTAGGTAAGAAACCCCCAAGTCGTTTTTTGAATAACTGCACAAGCTCAAGACAATCTTACCTGCTCTTCCGCCCCTCAGGGGGATCGCGTGAAAGAATCTCCCAAATACATTCTGGTCTTTTTTTTCTTCTGAGGCCTTTCTCTTCTTCTGATAAACTTATGAGACAGTTAACTTTATGCAAAGCTCAGTAATTTTCAAAATATACAGTAAGAGCTGTGTAGCTTTAATGAAGGGCTAACACCGAGGCTCACTGGATACATAAACACTAGAAGTGTGCATACGCAGAGGAAACTAGCAATCAACACTAAACGCACATTGCGTCACAAAATTTAACATCAGAACAAAGCATCTTTCTTCCTTAAATGTCATACGAATTGGATAACTGCTAATTTATTTTACCTGCAATTAATTATGCCAATGTTGTGTTTATGTGTGCTTCAACCAGTTGCTTTCAGTCCTTGACTCCTTTGTACCATTGTGCTTTAAGGTTTATCACTAGTTGTAGCCGCCTTACCCACCACTGTGTGCCAAAGCTGGCATGTCTTCTTTGAGTGTAAGGTGACATACACATTGAATGAACCTGGTTCACAATACTCTTATCGGTTTGGTTCCAACTTGTGTGCTTTTCTTCAGATAACTGATAGCTGTTATGACATTTTGTGCTTCTCTGTACCACAGGTTTGAACTGAAAAGGGAAAGAAAGCTTTCAGTTTCTGTGTTCCTTTTTCTCAGAATGCCCTCCAAGCTAAACAGAAACTGTTTGAACTTTTTTCACTGAAGGTTTTTCATTAAATCTTAGAAAAGCCACAATGGAAATCCTATAAACATTGGCTGTGTTTGAAAATGTACTTATACTTGTGAAAAATGTAATGAATTAAGTTTCTGTATTAACACCACAGAAACCTTTTATCTGATGGTGGTTTGAAATGCTCATGTCAAGACATCTCTATGATTCCTTTAGGTAACTTGACCATGGAAATGACTGATAGGATCATTGTTAGACATATGTAAAATTCCCTGATAGAACCTGGCATTTAGTGCCAGACATGTCGTCAAGAGTCTTTGTCTGAATGTTTCAAGTCATCAAGAATGTCTCATCAAGATGTAACATTTTTTTTAGAATTGACCATTTAAACTCGCGTTTGTATTTCCTACTGAGAGAGACCAAGGTTTGTGTCAATTTTGTATGAATGCCATATGCAAATAAATGCTCTCTCCAGTGAGCTGGACAAAGCCTGTTTCCCGAAGTCACGTTGATAATATATTTTAAGGAGAGATTTTTACCTGCTCCTGCCCCTTTTCGGACCACAGAATGGTGCCGAAACCCGAGATACAAAGGATTTAAGGAAACTCGGGGTTTCAGAAGTTATCTGGAACAAACGTCCAGAACCAAGTTTTCTGGGCGTTTGTTCCCGATAAATGGCACATAAGAACTAAATGCTGCTTCTCCATGTTTGGGTCTGCTTCTAGTAAAGCAGAGTAGAGCTTAGCCAGAAGACCTGAGTGATCTGGAGGATCAATACACTTGGCAACAAGTCTGTAATGTATATTGGTGCTAAGCCATTCAGTGATTTATAGACTAACAGGATTACCAGTATTTGGGGGGATTGATGGCCTAGTGGTTAGAGCATTGTGCTTGGGTCCCAGAGGTTCTGAGCTCAACTCCCACAGACTGCCACTCTGGGTCCCTGAGCAAGACCCTTAACCCCAGACTGCTACCCAGGTGCCACACAGAGGCAGCCCACTGCTCCCCAAGGGGATGGGTTAAATGCAGAAATGAAATTCTCCATTGTGAGATCAATAAAGTTTAAATCATTATTGTTTGAAAGTCTATTCTCTGAGATACAGGGAGCCAAAGTAAGGATTTTAGAACTGAGGTGATGTGCTCTACTTTCTTAGTCTTAGTGAGGACATGGACAGCAGCGTTCTGGATCAACTGCAGCTGTTTGATCCACTTTTTTGGCAGACCTGTGAAAATGTTGCAGTAATCGATTTGACTAAAGATAGGTGTTCTGAAAATAATTAAACGATCAATCATAATTCTATTGAAAATAGTGCTTTTATGAAAAAATAATTGCAAAATAGAATAGCAACACATCCAGAAAACCATAATCGGAAATTCAGATTGTATGGTTATGAATAATTAGCCGGTCTTAATACATGTCAGGCATACAATTACAGCAACACCAAATGTTTTGAAGTTGGCATATCTTACAATTGTTTCTAACTTCCTTGAAGATTTTTGGTTCACAGTTCAATCTCCTCGCTTCCTCTATTTCTTGGAGATCCCAGATTTTATTACTCAAAACCGGATAGGGAGCCAGCCAAAGATGACAGATAAAACAAGGTCCATAAAAATGCTGCCCAGAACCCAATATAGTCATGATTTCGGTACTGTTGCCTGGTCTTATTTCTCTTATCACACACCTGCTTAGCTCCGCCTATTCCTCATCACCACAGATCTGTTCCACCTGCTTCCACTACTATAAACTAAAAGCTTTTACACCAGACAGCAGTGCCAGTTTATTTCCTCCTTGTGATCGACTTATACCAGCATTCTTTTCTCTAACTACCTGTTCCTGACCTGTTCTGCTCACCTGATCTCTGTCTGACCGTGTACCGAACCCTGAAATGTGACCCGACTGCGATCTGGATTATCCCTTGGCACTTCACCGGCTTTCTGACCTCCTGGTTCTGACTACCAACTTCGGCTTTTGCTTAACCCAAAACACGTCTACACGGTTCAGACCTTCTGCCTGTCCACCGATCCTCGCTTCCTTCGCATCTCAGACTGTTGGAGCTTCACAACCTGCTGCGTCTTGTTGGCAGCCCGCCAGCTGGAATCTCCTCCCGTCACCGGACCAGTAGTGGACATTAAGACCAGAGGTTCCAGCTGAAAATACAGATGCCACCCGCTCGGTTCCTATTCCTAATAAACTGTTTGTTCGCCTTGAATGCTGGGTCCTTCTGTTCTGTGCTTGACAAATATAATAAAAACAGTATCAAAAAAGAGTAACAAATTTAAGAATATATCTCGTTAGAATACAAAAACTACTAATGTAAATTGTTAGTTAGTGAAAAATCTTTTCAATTGTCATAATTTTTTACCTGTGATTCAGAATACTACAGCTGGGTTCTGGCCAGTAAGTCTTGAGATGAGCTGGTTGGTTTACACCATTTCTGGGGGTCAGCATTCTCAATCATTTCATACTTTTCTGACCAATCGGTCAATGAACGGGCATAATAACAACCATCAATGAACACTATTACCAGCCATGTTATGGCTTCTTCTGTCACTCTAGACAGCATTTCTGCTTCAGATCCATATTTAACTCTATTGGGGAAACAAAAAGAGAGAAGGTTAGGAGAAACAATCAAAATATCACATTGGAATGTATACCCAACAGCAATTTAAATGTTTTTAACACCTTCTGAGAAATATTATCTTTATTGTACAGTAAATACACTGTATGTCTCTTCATTGACAAAATAGATGAATAAAAAAGTCCTTGCAGTTAAGAAAAGATGTTCTTAGCAAGAAGAGAATATAGATCCACCCTTTACTTCCTGTTTAACACTGAGTCATGGATGCAACAGTTTAAACAGAGCTCCCCAGTCCCACCCTGCTCCCAGCTACCTCTACCAGGTCATCACAAGACATTCTCAACCCAGCTGTGAAATACAATCCCTCCAGCAAGTCACTTCATGGCAAGGTGTCCTGAAAACATCCTAAGAGATTTAGCACTTGGCTCCACACCTTATCCCAAATTGTTGAGTACAGTCAAGCAATCGAAGAAGCCATATACAGGTGTACTCTCATGACATCAGCTAATGAGCGTAGGCAAGCATTGGGAGACTGATGGGTAAAATTAAAGCTTTGCCCTTTGACTCAACTCTCTCTTCACTAAGACAACCTGGTAAAATGTCTATTTCCTCACAGGCACCCTGATGGAGCGCAGCATTCATTGAGAAAAGGTTTAATCTATAAATATTGACTAAGCTCCCACTCCAATTTTACAAGGGGGGAATAATCCTAAATTGTGAGCCTGAAACCCAGTTCTCTAAAGTACCCTATGGGGACAACATAAGAGACATGGCTGAAAGCCTAAATGTCTAAGGTGTGAAACTCCAGTCCTTGAGGGCCTGAAACTTTTAGAAATCCTCCACACACTTTAATCAAATAATTACTTCATTAGTATGAGTTCAGAACTTGACTTCATTATAACCAATCACTGTATGGTAAAACTGTCATATTAATTACGACAAAACCAATAAGCAAGGCCCTTAAGCAACCATTTGGAAAAACTAATTTTTTCATGGACAAGAAAAAAGTTGATTAGAAAACACTGACTAGAAGGGCTAATATCCTTTATTGAATAATTTCCTTCATAAAGAGTTGTGCAGTTAATTAAAACAGATCTTTTTACAGTGTAAAGAAGGATTTGATCCATGCAAATGCGTTCTGCATTATGCTTTTATGGTCAACCTCAGTCTTATTCCACCATTTCTTAATGTCAACAAAAAAAAAAAAAATAAGATGCAGAAACTCCATCCAGACATACCTAACAGCAGACAGCATGAAGACAACATAGATAACAAAAACATTGTTTGCAGCTCATGTCTTCCATGCATACTACCCCATAATGTACTAGGGTGATCTGAGTTCAGAAGATATAATAAAGACATAACGGATTAAAACATGTTCCTCATAAAAGAAACATATACAGTCTAATAGTTTAGGCCTGCTGATCATTAATAGAACACGTTAAAACATGGTGCTTTAACATTGTTTAAGAAACAAATTACTTTCGGTATGAAAGCCTGTCTGTCCAGTTTTTAGAAATGACTGGAAATCAGTACCTTCTAAATGCGGGTAATGGTTCAAAAACACTAAAGGGTGGATGCTTCTGACCACCAAGAAAACTATTTGCTTTGATAAGAGATCCCTGTTTATTGATATTATATTATAAGCTTTTCAAACTAATAGTACCCATCAGCTTATACCGGCAGTCGCTGCTGATTTCCTCAGTGTCATCTTGTGTACTTCTGTTATTCCACCTAACGAGGACGTAACGCCAAAAGGTAAAACACTCTACATAAGTACTGGGAAACATCTTCAGGATTTTACAATTAACATAGAATAAATCTACATGTATACTTACAGGTGAATTCACTAATAAGCAATGCATTGGGACTGAATAAAAAGGCATTGCAAACTTTGAATACGTATACTTTGATTTTGGAAAACATGCATGGTTTGCATCTAACTTCAAATATTGCTTTGACCTGGTCTTTCAAGCAAAATCCCACCAAAATACATTGTGGTTCTAATGTGATAAAATCACCTAATATGGTAAAACGTTCTAGGGGTATTAGTACTTGTGCAAGGCAGTGTAAATGAAGTGAGACAGTATGTGAAGATTATCAGTAGTCCAGGTCATGATCAATCCAAAAAAGGTTAAAAAAAAAAAAGCAACTGGACTTCTGTTCTGAAGCTGATGACACTTCACTTCCCATCCAAGAAGCTTTCTCAATTCAAAATGTCTGAAGTAGTGTGGAGTTCCAAGCTTTATAGACTTGCTGGTAAGGCTTCATTAGAGATTAGTTGGCAATAACATTTTCTATTATTGCCGGCTTTGGTGACCTTACATTCTCAAAACAACAGTTGTCCTGCAGTTACTGTCTTGAGGCAGCAGCTTGTGCTGACGTGAGCCTGTTCACACTTCCCCAAGCGCGATCTCACAGGCAGACAGCTGCTGCCTCAACCTGAAACCTGCCTGCAGTCAGAGCAAAGAGAGCAGAGAGGAGACCAACTCCACTCCATGTCTACATTTCACATGAATCATGCATGCGCAAAGCTTCCAGTGATCCTGCCCTGGATTACAAAGCGGGAAAGAAATATGATAATATATAACTGGATCCGTCCTCCACTGCCTCGGCAGCACCGGCTTTAGGCTAAGATGAGTTAGTGTCTTGAGCCAACAGGTCAAACTGATAAGGCTCTGGCCCGGAGCGTGCCACAAAGACTCCACCTCAAAATCAGTGGCATGACTACCGCTGTCACCCTGCCCCCCACCCCCCTTTTTTTCCCATCCCAATCATCCCCGCCCACTTCGGTGGAATTTTTCCCATTCCTCTGGGGGCATAATATTGCTTTTACATCAGGGTGAGTTACCCTTCTACATTTGTTTACATCTTGATGAGTCATTCTTGATGCCATGAAACATTCTGACAGACTCTTGACCGCATTGCTGGCACTAGACATCAAGTTTTATCTAGCAGTGTTACAGGTATGTTAGCAGTTATCAGTCATGTCCATGGTCAAGTGACCTAAAGCAAGCACAGAATTATCATGACATGACATATGGGCATTTCAACCCACCATTAGATAAAAGGTTTGTGTTTTTTCTTAGGACAGAAACTTAATTCATTAGTTAGTTCACAAATATTATTCCTAGTTATTTGTTACACTAGTAAAACTAGTAAACTGGACAAATATTATGGAAACATTTTACAATAATCAACATTATGGTTCCATAAAACAATTTCCATCATACAACATTACAGTTACAGCATTTATCTATAATTGTATGTTCATCTAATTAAGTAAAGGCTAGTTTAGGTTCCTACACATTACTTTTAACTTGCATAAGACTGGGTAATCTAAGCCTCTATACTACTATGGTCAAATTTGTCTTCTTTAACTGTCCACCCAAAGGCTTCCTACCTGTAACTTTGTTCATCAGTCTCCCTTGGAAAAACATCCATTGATATATCCATATGTACAAATCACAACAGGGAAACGTTATGGACCAGCCTGGGCCTTTTCGCGACGGAAAACGCTAACCCATCTAGAAGGTAGTAAAAACAGTCAGAGGCCCCAGAGAAATCTCCCCATCACCCAAACTGAGAAAATTATATCACAGCTACTGGGGTCAACTAATACAGAAGCTTCTGTAAGCAGAAAAAGATGCACCAGGCCTAGAGAGATGAGGAGCTAGATTACCTTGTGCGTCTGGATCCAGTTGAAGAATAAGTAACCTAATTGTTATATGCAATGAATAACAACGTAAAATATATAAATTCACAGTAAATCTGGATCAAACAATGATGCATTCTGCTCCTGTTTCATTTGTATCTATTATAGAAAGTTGGTTTCCCTCTGGCAGTTTATCCAAGCATTGTGGATAGACCATGTAAAACTCACATTTCTAGTAGTCTTTTGATAATTTTTTTTAGGTTTTTACTGGGGGTTTCTTTGTTGCTTTCTTTGAAAACTAAATTGTGCCTATAATATTATTCTAAGTCAATTCGTTTTACTTCAGCTAGTTTGACTGGCCTGTGTACAATATTGTATGAATTTTACATGTGAAGTTGCTATATGTGAAGTACTGCAAGTCGCACAAGATAACTTTTTTCCCCCTCATTTGTAATAATGATGTGCCAGATGGGCCAGAGGTATGCCCAAAGTATTGGGGGAACATTTGCCAGCGCCCTGTAAGCTATGTGAGGAGGAAATGTGTGCTCTGTATGACCAAACACAAGAAGCAGCTGTCCACACACTGGAAAAGTATTATAGTTATGTCCCCCTGTGCCTTTTTTACTACCATTAGCATTAGGTAGAGACTTGCATAAATTGAGTGTCTTTTTTCCGTTAGAGAATAAACATATTTGTAGATAGGGTCAAATGAAAAAGAAATTGCACATGTAAATCATATTTCAGCTGTTTCTTAACTGGGTCATTGGTGTTTGATGTGTGTTTATCAATAAAACTTTATAAGGATGCATTTCTTTGTATTTCTGGTTCTATATCATTTATTACATTCTTATGAGCACTCCACAGTTTTTATATTACAAAAATACAGCTTTTCCATGCTAAAAAGATGTATACCACTTGACTAAAACTTTTATGAGGGTTTATCTGGAAGTTTTACAGATATGTTTAATAGTTATCTTAACAGTCATTTCCATGGTCTGGTGACCTAAAGGAATCACAGAATCATCTTGACATGACCTGAGAGTTTAACCCACCTTTAATTAAAAGGTCTGTGTACTATTTGTCATGAATTTGAAGGGAGATGAATCCGGAATTCAACCAACACAATAGAAATGCTCTTTACGGTGATTTATTAAGGGATGGTGAGGAGAGGGAATCAAACGGGCAACAGACAGGATCCAAAAAAGGGGTAAGGCAGACATCCAGGCGACACTTGACAGGTAAACAGAAACTGGGCAGAAAAATACAAAACATGTTTCAAAAAAGTAATTAAGATGCTGGGAGCTCTTACCAGGAAACAGGGGATGCACGCATGGTATGATGGACGACGACCCGACAACTAACTAAGGAGGGAGCGAGGCTTAAATAGACGGACAAACAGGTGAGCGGAATTGAAACTAATTAACCGAAGGCGGGAGCAATACATAACTGACAGGACACTAGATAATAAACAAAGCACAGAACTAAAATTAGAACTAATACAAAGATCGGATAAACTAAAACAGTACAAAAGCTGAAGAATCCAAAACCAGACAGAACAGAAACAAAACCTGAGGTGGAACAGGAATAGCTGATCAAATAAATAAACATGAACCAAAACAAAAACCCAAATCATGACACTATTTGTACAGAAACTAAAATCATCACATATTTTACAAATATAAGGACTTTTTCCTCCAGACAGGCACCATGTAATTGAAAAGGAAAAAAAGAAAGGAAAAAAAATACAAACCAAAATAAACACAATACCCCAGATGCTTACTATACTGCAGTCAAATGTGCAGTATTATAGCAAGTTAACTGAACACAGGAACACAATTTATGCTTGTAAATTTCCCCATTGATACATGGCACAAATCAGCACTGTTACAAGCAATGACACACAGGAGTACAGTCCATGATTATATTATCTATATTATTTTCTATGTGCTGTTGTCCACAACTGAGAGGGAACGTGTGGTGTGTCTGTGTGAAGCAGAGTAATAAGGAATGGAGGGGAACAGAGCACAGGCTGTGTGGACGTCCTACCAGACCAGTAGGCAATGGTGTGATTTTCAGTAGCTTGTCATCCTTTTAATCCCAAAAAGGGTCACGTGGTCTAATCTATTCACAGTTCTGTCTGTATGGTGCCAAGCTGGCATCAGAAGCAGCTCTGTATCTTGCTTTCCCCCTCACATCTGAGTGGGGAAAACTTGTATTTCCAATCCATGCAATCGTATTGGCTGAACAAGTGCATGCGACTGATGAATACTAGGAATTACTAATGATGCATAGAATCACAGGCTTTACCTTGGGTTACAATAACTTGGATGTTCTAGCATTTATACACCTGGTAAACTGCTCTTCCAGTCCTTTATAAGTGTTTGCACCCTCTTGTGGGCGTTTTTTCTCTTGCACCTCTGTAACCATGTGACTTCCACCTGAAAATCATACACTACTCACTACATCCCTCTGTAAAGTGTGTACCTGGTGGAAGTGCACATAAGGGTTCGAGTGTGCTGGTTACAAGCATGCAAAATTGGAGAATTGGGACACTACAGGTTATGTCATTGACATGCGCCTCGGTGTCTTATTTTTTTCCTTGAAAACTTTTAAAAATGTACGCACTCACTGAGAACACTCACTGAGAAAAAGTACATGACTAAGGCATATACAAAGGAATGCACGTTCCGTGGCCTCTGTGACGTAACTGTTACACTAAAAATGAATGTATAATCATATTATATGTATAATTTTCGTGATTATATCTGAAAAGGTGATTATGTCAGAATAAACATACACCTTGTGTCACTGTTCTGTAGGAAAAAAAATACAAATAAGTAGAGTAATCTACTTACTGTGTTTGTGTGGTTTTACATTATATTTGCGTTGTAACCCTATGAATAATATAATGTTTATTATTGTTGCTGAATTTCAACTCTAGCCACGCAGCAATTCCATCAGCCAGCGTAACACCCACTTGATGTCAGCTGGCGCCGCTGCAATTTTCTCTGCAGCTTTAGAAATTGGTGTTGTGAACTTTAAAGTTTTAACATCAGTCATTTCTTTAATGCATCTAATAAACGATGGTGTGAAAGCAAAAATCATGGAACATGAAAGATGTTCCCTGGAAAACTAAATAGATCTGTTTTTCATGCTGTGATGTGCTTTTTTTAAAGATTTTCAATAACTTCACAACCAACAACAATAATCATAATAGCAACAGTGATGATAATAGCAATAATATAATTATTATTATTAATAATAATAATAATAATCAGTGCAAGTACCCTATATCTTATTTGATGGGGGGCGGTAAGGGTCTTGGATAATGGTTATGGGGACGCTGACCCAAAAAAGGTTGAGAACCACTGGCGTAGAGACTCCCTCGAGTAATCATGCAAGAGTATGTAGCACAAATTCTGGAAGTTTCTCCAGCATTAGCAAGATGCTCTTCACTGTCAACAGTCATTCATGACACGTCTTCTATGACACAAAGCAAGGTATGCCTTCATAATAAATGTAATCTTCAAACGATCAATATACACCAAAAACATGACTGTTAGGTTAAATGGTCTCTCTACATTTCCCTTAGGTGTGTGTGTGTGTGTGTGTGTGTGTGTGTGTGTGTGTGTGTGTGTGTGTGTGTGTGTGTGTGTGTGTGTGTGTGTGTGTGAATGGTTGTTTGTCCTGTCTGTCTCTTTGATAGACTGGCAATATGTACAACAGTACCATTCCTGACATCGCGAAATATAGCTGCCTCAGAAATATATTCTGCATATCTTATGTTATTAAAAAGCTGTCGTTGGCATAAAAATTAAGTGCAGCACAAAAACAATTTTTAGAACTGAGAGCGTTCTCTCATGTTAGAAAAGCAATGTGTGGTCTGAGAATATGAAGATAAATCAATGACAGCTTCAGAAAACGACCTGTGGTCCTTTGCAGCATGTCTCTCCCCCTCTCTTGTACCCCCTTTCCTGTCAGCCCACTGTACAAAACCTAAAAAGACATTTAATTGTTGTCTGATCAGCCTCTCCCGACAGAGTATTTGTGCTCCAGCATACAGGCTCCTCCAGAAAACGACATGCCTTTTCCAACGTGTCCTTATGCAGATCTCAGCTTAGAAGTAGGAAAAACTCAGGGTTCACCCAAACAACTCTCCTCAGAAATGAAGAGTTGAGGAGGTTATGGCTATCAACACTCCGGGCTCAGTTCTCATCATCCTCACCCTCTATAGGCTCAGTTATTATTATGATCTACACTACTGGTTCCACCATCATTTATTATTATCATCATCTACACTAACCCTGGTTCTGGCTTTATAAAATGATCTGTCTTCTCGGCTGTAGCTGAGTTGTTGAATAGAGACCCAACAAAATTATTAGGGTTGAAGGGAAATGACAGAGTGCCTAGTCAGCTTCCTACAATGGAAACCAAAAACTTTTTTAAAAATAGCAGAATATATTCAAGGTCAATAAACCACTAATTTCTGTTTTTATTCTAGTAGTAGATCCCAAGTTAATACAGCACATATTTATATAGACTACATGTAAGGATTTTAATATGTAAGGCAATTTAACATAAATTAGTGGGGGGAGGGGGGGGGGGTTATTTATGGGTTAATAAGCTAAAGGGATGCATCATTTTATTGTATTATGAACCCCGCAGAAGTGCATTAGAAGCATCCACATCACTTATTGATTCATAAAATCATTCGGAAGATGGTTTCTCCCCGGAGGCCATGAGATGTTAACATTTCACTGGGTTCTTCATCTAAACAGGACCTGAAACTTGTTGTGCAATTATACACTGTTTAAAGTTATTTAATGTTTAATAAATAACTCTCTGTCTGTTAGGTATTGTCTGGTGGATATCAACCTGAGAGCTGACATCAGGACAATGGTTGAAAGGGATGATTTGAGCACTTTAACACTTTTAACAGCAAACTCTGCACTCATATATAATAAACGAGTGACAACTTCTCTCCAAGCTCAAAAATGTATTAAATAAAATAAACATCCAGAGAACATCACTATACATCGCTGTTTATCTGAAGTAACACTATATTTCAATCAACAAATCCTCTCCACTAGGCTAGTGAAATTTAACTAAAACTAATGAGCAAAATGAAGATAAAAAGGAAGCCAAGCTATGGAACTATGTACATGCAAAAAGACACAAAAGACAAAACAAAGTGGTTGGTCATCATCAGGATAATTCTGTAAATCCAGAACATGGAATGGAGTTAAATTAGCTTAACTAATTTTGAACAACATTTGGCATGTGTTTCAACCCATTCGCAATGCAAATCCCGAGTTACACAAAACATTATTTGATGAAATAACATTTTAAAGAATGATTTGCTCAGTAAAATCCTTAACCTTAGGGACGCACAATTTTATTAATGCGATTATACCTCCGGAAGGCTAGGGATTGCTGTAGCGATCTGTCGCTAAAATTGGATAATCCTAAAGTTAAATAAAACGCCTTTAAATCAACATTAATATTCAATATTAATGTGATAATAATGCTCATAGCACTATCTAACGACGGTGGAGCCAAACGAACAAGCCTTAAGCTTGAAACGACCGTAATTGAATATCCGGAAACCTGAAGTCACCGGGCGCTAAATAGCATTCAGGCTAGCAGACTTTTGGCGCTAACTTTAAGAACTTCGGCTTTATTTTTAGCCATAATGAGTGAGCCGGATAACATAAACATTAATATCCCATCAATGTATGAAACCCTTGTGGATATAACGTTTGTTATAACCATAAAAACACATTTGAATCACATCAGCAATAGCATGGTATCAACATGCCACGGGAGCTATGTCGCTCAGCCCCTTTGTGTTTAAAACACCATGTGGATGCATTACACAAGCTTTCCAAACAAACCATTTAACTCTCCCTGCTCATCCTCTGCCAAACCTGTCGGTACCTCAGTGTGAACTTGGTTCACTTTGGCCATCCAAGGAAGAGAGCAGTGGAAAGCAGGGGATATGATGGTTCTTTCAGCAGCGAGCTACCTGCTTAGCAGCAGCAGACATGCGGCCAGCCGCAACGTGGTTGGGATCGGCCAGTCTGAGGCCCTGCAGCGGCGATTTCAGTCCAGATTTGGCCCTCAGTTTGGGAAAGTGGGTCCTGTGCCAGATTTCTAAAATCAAATCTGGGGACATTTATAGCTCGTACATAAAAATCAATACATCTCATCAAGATGAAATTAGGAAACGGGGACAGTAATGGTTTCATTTATTTTTACATATTTATTAATATTTAAACAACACAAATCAAGTGTAAAAGCTAGGAATGTGCCTCTCCACACTTTTAGTATATCCTAAGATTAATAAAATGAATAAATCGATTGTGTTATTAATAGAAAACTAGAACTGTGTCTCTGGGCTGGGGCAAAGTGGTGGGGGTGGGAGTGGAGGGGTCAAGGGTGGTTAGCAGGGCTTTCCAATTTTGTGGGGCCCAAAGAGCATGAGGAAAAGAAAAAACAGTAAATACAAACATTTAGCCCAGGGGTGTCAAACTCATTTTGGTTTAGGGGCCGCATACAGCTTAATCTGATCTCAAGAGGGCCACACGAGTAAACTCATTACAAGATTAAATAGAACTAATAAATGTGGGTCTGTTGTTGATTTTTATATTAAGTTAATTTCACTTTTACACAATATATTATGAATAATCTCAGCATTTTTAAGAAAAGTATGTGCAATTTCAACAATACTTTTACTCAGTTAAACATTTACTTGTGCATTATGCATAAGAACTGTTCACAGTGATTATACAATGTTGAAAAACATTTATTCACATTTTTTGGAACTTAAAAACACTGTCTGCGTGATAAAATACATCAAACAGATAAAAATTAAGAAATGATTTGAATTTTTCCACACCTGAAGCTTTATCTGCTAATTAAAACACAGTGCCCCTCGTGGACAATATAGGAACTGCATATTTTCAATTAAACGAAGTACATGTTTTTTTCAATAAATGTTTTATCATTCTCTTCCTTTTATCTTGTCCACTTGTGAAAGTCAAATCTGATGAGCTCTTTGTGGCATCTTATTGCCACATTGCCAGACAGACACTGGAAAAAAAAAAAAAATATATATATATATATATATATATATATTAGGGCTGGGCAAGTTAACGCGTTAATTTCGCGTTAACTCGTTAGACTATTAACGGCGATATTTTCTTTAACGCGCGTTAACGCATGTTGATCACATGCTTTTATTTTGTGAAGGTCTGTTGCTGCGGTGTAGGGGTTTGAATCAGAACAGTAGGTGGCGATAATGCGCCAATAACCTCGCTGTCAGCCCAGCCTCAGATTCAAAGAGGAAGAAAGGTGCTGGGTAAAAAAACAAAGCCGACATGCGGAAGGCGGTGTTTCCCGCAGGTACCGCGAGCGAGCTTAGGCGAGGCGAGGCGGTGAGTTGGCGGCCGGAACAAGTTTTGTGCGGAGCGGAGCGGGGGGGTCTGCATCGACGCCGTCGGTGAAGTCGCTTCTCGTTTCAAAGTATCCATGTGTTTTTGCCTGTTTTCCCCCTGCCATTCACTATATGCGCGCGAGAAAGCAACAACAAAAAACCGCGTGTCAACGTCAAATAAACGCAAGCATATCGAGTTAGCAAGCATTTCAGTTTAAAGTTCTTCCAGCATGGAATATGACAGAAACAAGTTAGTTGTAACCACTGCCAAGTTAAACTTTGGTATTGAACATAAAATGGTAATGCTGCTCCCTGCTGTTACCTCAGAAATTGCCTGTTTTTGGTAGATTTTTTCCCCATAAAGAGAATTCCCTGTCAGTGGCAATTAGCTTTAATTTATTATTATTGCTATTTTTTGTTTTACATGTTTAAGTTGAGCTTTACACTAAATATGTGTTACTGATAAGTGCTACAAATGTTACAACACTTTTGTTCATATGGCAGCAGAACATTAAAATAAAAATGCTCTTTACACTACTTTTGAATTCATTCTTGGAGTTTGTAAATACAATGCGATTAATCGCGATTAATCGCGATTAATCAGTGCGATTAATCGCGATTAAATATTTTAATCGTTGCCCAGCCCTAATATATATATATATATATATATATATATATATATATATATATATATATATATATATATATATATATATATATATATATATATAATGATAATGCATTTAGCCACAGGGCCGGACTAAATTGTTCGGCGGGCCGGATCCTGCCCGCGGGCCATATGTTTGACACCCCTGATATAGCCTGTGCCTGTGGCTGTCTGTGGAGACAGAGCTCCCCCACCTTTTCAAAAAAGTGCAACAAGTACTTATTTTGTTCACATCTACGTACCTATGAAAAATAGCCTTAACATCAAAAACAAGTAGCGGTGAAGCCTGCATGTAAAGGATGATATATGTTTCTTACTGTCAACTGGCCGCATCAGGAGCCTGTGAATCTCAAAGAAGCAGATTAATTTCTCCTACTAATGGGCTATAAGCACAGCTCCACTATTTCCTGAACTTCAGCAGCTCCTTTGTTTCCTGTCTTTCATTACTGGACAGCAAGGACCGCGGAACCGGTAGGGCCGCGGCCCTACCTACTTTTGATGATCAAACATGTAAAATAATATATATAAATAAAATAAAATTATTCAATAGCTATTTTTTCAAATGCACAATAGTCTATGGCAGCAGCATCATTCTCCAATGAGAAAGCGATAAATCATCCCATCTAAAAATGTATAGGGTAGTTCACTGCTATTGTTTTCATCTGGGTTTTTCGCGCATGCGCGACTGGTAGGCAAAAGGCGAACACAATGGCGGACGCAAACAGAAAAACTGCTCCAGACAGCGGCCCGTGTAGCGATCGCCACCTCCCCTCCGCCGCTATTTAAGTAGAACAATGACTAGAGCAGAATTAAGTTGTATTTACCGGAGATGAAGTGTAGACTGCAAATTCTGTCGTAATATGATGGCTCCCCCAGTCCATTGGGAGTGTCTGCCTGCGCTCTTTTCATTGAAAATATCCATTTCTTTCTTCGTCCTTCCTCCTTCGGTAAACAACAGAAACGTACATCCAATGATTTGGAATGCCTCTCTGTGCAACAAGTCGTGGGCATTGCTTAGATTCCAAAAATAAACGAAGTAAAAGTACGCTCTAAATCACCCGTTTTGTCATGTAGTAGACGAGAACAGTACTGTTTGTGCCTACACGCCGGACCTGGACTGGACGTAGCGCTGACGTCACGCGTGAACTACCCTATTGGCTGATTGTGTCATGTGATGTAAACAAAATGACCGCTACTTCGTTTGCTTCGTTAGCTTAGTTAGCTTTAAGGCTGTGTCCACCACAGACATGAATATGATGTCTATGGTGTCCACTGCAAGTGCTGAGAGGTGTTTCTCGTCCCTCCGTCGTATCAAGACCTATCTGAGATCAACAATGACCCAGAAAAGACTAAATAGCTTGATGTGCGCCCACACACAGGGATCTTTTTTGACCATAGTGGTTGCTTTGAGGATAGGACTTCATCCAGCATAATGGCAGACGGAGACACATTTTCAGGAATATTTAGAGCAGGGGTGAGTTTGACTTTTCTTTTTAAAGTATTTTTATTCTGTAAATATTGTGTTAGCTGTAATATAATGATTGTAAGTGGAAATAAATCTGGGGCGTGTGTGCTGGAACGTCAGAAAAAAAGTTAAATAAATGGGTAGTTCACTTTCATCCGGGTTTTTCGCGCATGCGCGCCGGACTGATGGGCCCGACCAATTTGAAATGCGTTCCGCGGTACATGACTGGACAAGCTGATTAATCCAGGTGTGTCTGGCTGGTTACTGAGGTTAGACACACCTGGATTAATCAGTCTGTCCAGTAATTAAAGACAGGAAACAAAGGAGGTTTGCTGAAGTTTGCTTTGGGTGTACAGCATGACTGGAAAAGCGCTATATAAATTCAGTCCATTTACCATTTATGAAGTTCAGGAAGAAGTGGAGCTGTGCATAGAGCCCGTTTGGGACGAGAAAATGCATTGTGGTGATGTAAGGTAAAAAGGTGTTAAACACGTTCAAAGAAGCACAGACTTGAAAATACCCTTGACATGAATGCAAGTGATTGTGTTGTATGTGTGTAGTGCAGCATGAGCATGTATACATTTACATAAAGTGTGTATAACTATATTATGTGTATGCGTATGGTAGTAGTTGATGTGCAAGTTTACTGTTTGCTCCTATAAGGTGAGCTAACTCCGGTCAGTGAGTCAGCTAACATGAGATCATCTCTGGTTTCTTCTGGTCTTTTACTCATGCTCTGAAGAGCCATCAGCCACGGTAATCAGGCACTGTGGCCTGAGAGGTCTGGATAAAATAAGAGGAGAAGAGGAAGTATTATGTGCAGAACAGAAATTTGTAAAATACAAGAAAAAATACAACTAAATAACCTATCTATTCTGCCACAGCTAGGGTAGTGCATTGAAACTCATGTTCAGTGCAGAGACTCAGAAAGAGGCTATATCCTCAGACATTGGGCTTCTCAACTCAAACCTGAGTCACTCTGTTTTACATAGCATACTTTGTACACTACATTACTCAGTATGTTAGTTTATCACTCAAATCATGTCAATAGTTTATCACTTGAACTTTATTAATACTCTTGTAAGTAAACTTTTCTCCCTTCTTGTAAACAGTTCTTTCCGTCAGTGTTCCTATTTTTCTCCGCTCCCATTTAATCTTCTGTCTTCCTAACTTCTGCCTCTCTCCTCTTGTATCAATCTTCCATTGTTCTAAAACAGAGACATTATATAATTAAAATCACTTCCAAAAACATTAGAATGTAAAACATGAAAATTTCCAATTATTATTTTTATTATTATCTCATCTGATTAAATACTAAAAATTACCACAATATTTGGAGCTACAAGCAAAAACAACATAATGAATGGACATTAAACAGGTGGTTATCTCTTACTCC
Organism: Fundulus heteroclitus; assembly: GCF_011125445.2. NCBI lineage: Eukaryota > Metazoa > Chordata > Actinopteri > Cyprinodontiformes > Fundulidae > Fundulus > Fundulus heteroclitus. Next base: position 13,638,972 of record NC_046362.1, read on the forward strand.
ATCGTTCTCAGATCATGCAGATCTTATCTCATTCAGTTACTGACTCCTATTTTTTCATGAGAAACTTTCATATATCCAAACTGAGCAGTAGAAAAGCCAAACCTAAAACTGTAAGTCTATTCTCATAAATCACAACCATAAATCAGCGAAACAACTTGTAATAACTCTACTTATAATGACTATCTGAAATATAAACTAAAGGTCACCAATCAGTTCTAAAACATCTTTAGACGAACCCTTGTTGATCCCTGGAGAACCAGCATACCAGATTAGTGCCTTAGAAAGAGTTTTCAATAATTCTGTTACATTTTATCCAAGTGTCTTTTACTCTTGTGAGCAGCAACTCGTGGTCTTGTCTTACTTTTTATTGATTATTTTTTAACCTGGACACAAACAAAACATTTATCACAGGATCAGTCCGATCCAAATAAAATCAATTAACGCACTTACATAACACTGGGCAGCTCCCCAGCAGTTGCCACCGGTTGTGACAACGAACTTCCACTTCTTCTTCTTCTGTTTTAAAAGTGGTGCGCTCTTCTTCTTCTTCTTCTTAATGTTTTAATAGCAGCTGACATCCAAAAGCATCATTACCGCCTCTCTAGTGGTGCGCTCTGCTCCTCATCTTTATGTTAACCGCAGCGTAACCAGTTACCTTAACACCGGTTTCGGCGTGCAACAGCTCTACCGTAATAACAGTCTACATGCAACATTTTCCCCCTCTGTAAAATCGGGGACATTTCCGGGGACAGCTTTAGCCAGGGACAGGTGGTCCAAAACGGGGACTGTCCCCAGAAATCGGGGACGTCTGGTCACCCTAGTCTGGAGTCCGCGGCATAGACGGATTCATTCACTTCGGCATCTGTTTTGAGCAGAAGTGAGAGATCTATCTTTGATTCCTTCTGCTATATGTGTCTCGTATTATTTGTGCTTTTTGTGCAAGAGGTTTTTTGATATCTCAAATTGTATCCTGTTATAGGATAAAGTTTGAGTTATGTTTTTTACCTTCTCACCTTCCCTTTTTTTGTGGCCTCTATCTTTTCACAGAGTAATGGCTGCGCCCTGTGGGCACCGCGTAAGGCGGTTGACCTTGGCAGCAAGGTTTGTGATGTTTGTTTGTTCATGTTATGCCGATTGTACTGAAACAACAATGTCCCCCTGGGATTATTAAAGTATGTCTGATTCTGATTCTGATTATTTATGTATGTATGTATGTATGTATGTATGTATGTATGTATGTATGTATGTATGTATGTATGTATGTATGTATTTAATGCTACTAAATATTCAAATTTCCTTCAGGATCTCTCTCTGTCTTTGTTTGTGGTGCATAAACTCCACACCTATCCTTTCATGGAGGAAAGGTAAAAAAAAAACGAAAACGAAAGATTTTAAGTGGGATTAAAATGAGGAAATAAATAAAGTATAATGAACAAAATGCAACAATGGGGTGTTGAACTACGACTCATATTATAAAGTGCTAAGTGATAAGACTTATTTTTGTGAGGTTTTCACACATGCAAATCCCTAAAAACAACAAAAAGGTTTTAAAAACTGACTTACACTATGATGACAAGTTTTTTTTACTGAGGTAATGTTTTTGGGAGGAGTTTTTCAAAACCAAAAATTCTCAAACTCTGTAGAACCTCTAGATTAACAGACTTTCCTACTATTATTCATAATAAATCCTTTTTTAATCAGGACAGTTGTAACAGGCTGAACATGGAATCATTTCATGTCTTTTCATTTTGAAAATTTACCTTTTCCACGTTTTTTACTTAATCAAAGAAGTTTTGTGCAACTTCTTTAGTGAATAACCACATATGAAAAGATGTTTTGCTATTATGAGTAGGGTTCAGAGAACTCGGTATCAGCCAGACATAGAGTCACATTTTAAAAAGTTTATTGAAAAGATGAGTAGTAGCAGACAAAACAGGCAGGCAGGAGTAAGCAGGTGAGGCAAGCAGGCCCAGACTGACCGGGGGTTGCAGGCAGTGACAAATCAAAAAAGATTTATACAGGAGATGACCAGAACAGACGATGCGGACCGAGGAACCACCAGAACTGGCTAAACAAGCAGCTGGAACTCATAGGGAACAAGGCAGACTTTGAGCAACACACATGCACTAGAAGCACACATCTGAGCTGAGCAGGGGAATAGAGTTCAGTCACCAGAGCACAGGAACTGGTAGAAACACTGTGACAGTGCACAGGAGGCAAGAGGAGACGTTCTAGCAGAGTGGATGAAAGAGGCATGTATATAATAATAATTGAACTTGATTGATCTCACAATGGAGAAATTCACTTCTGCATCTCAACCCATCCCCTTGGGGAGCAGTGGGCTGCCACTGTGTGGCACAATCGGGGGCTAAGATTCTTGCTCAGGGACCCAGAGTGCCAGCTGTGGGGATCAAACCGGGTACTTACAACCTTCTCAAAGCGCAAGCACACTGCTCTAACCACAATTCAATGTTGGAATATGTTGGAAGGTGAACAGGTGAGCAGAGTTGACAGTAATTAGTGGCAGCAGGTGGAGCTGATCTGATTGACTGGAGACTGAGGAGTGGACTGAGATGACTGGATGGGTACAGATGGCTGTGGGGGGTGAAAACTAGTTAGTCCAGAAAAGTCCAAAACAAATAAACAACAACCTAAACCGTGACACTTTGCTTCATTCCTTTTTGTGTACTACAGTGAAAAACTCCAAAGGTTCTCCTTGTTTCTCTCCCCATCAGTCGCTACCAAAGCTGTTCTCAACATAGAGTATAAGAGAACAAGAGTGGATAGAGTGGAGTGTCTCCACAACCTTTTAAGAAATTAGACAAACAGCTAAAACAGAAAATAAAATAACATTTAAACTACAACATAGACGAGGTCCAAAAAGCACAGAAGCATTGCGTTATTCATGCCGTTAAACAAAATACTGTGTTAATGCACATTTATCTGTCAACATTGACAGCCCTAGTTCGGAGGGTACATGACTAAACATCTCTACCATAACCAGAGCATTTTCTTTCTTTTCTGCTGGTGTAACCTCAATATAATCTATAATTAAATCGTCAAAATGTTTTTGTTTTTTTGTGGGGGTGGATGGGTATGTGGACCCACAAACCACCAGTGCATCTTACACCTATACAGAAGTCTACAGAAGTTTCACATCAGTAGCAGCAACATTCTGGAGAGTTGCAAGTTTATGTAGAACAGTTCATTTCCTCTCCAGGAAATGAACTGTTCTGCAAAGGTGGTCTACAAGGGTACGGAACAAGCAGCTGCTTTCTCTGCTAAACCTTGCAGCTGATGTTCCTTCAAGAGATTCATATTAAAGAGCATCGCAGCTGAGCAGACAAAATATATCTAAATGTTTTCAAGGAAAGTTTCAGGTGTTCCTATCATTATCCAGAGAAACATACCTTTAAAACATATTTAAATGCTATCTTTATTCCATGTAACGCTGTTAAATATTTACAGGCCTTAGATTGATGACCAAGCATTCACCTGACCTTACAAATACAAATCTAAAAGTTAATGGGGACCATAACATAATACTTGACTTCCATCTTAAAAGCTCTGGGGCAGCTTTGCCCTGAACTACTGTCACCTGGTAGGTTGATGATCTTTGTGTGTTTGTTAGCATTAAATATTAATTATTAACAAATTAATTACTAATTAATTAATTACTTAGGAATATATGTCAATATGTCAAACAAGTAGCATTTAAACACATTTTCTTCCTCGAAATAGCAGTCGATTGGTTAGTTACATAACTCCTCCTCCACTCTCCTACTTACAAAAGGAAATGCACGCCTGTCTTCAGAAGAAACGGAAACTTCTGAAAGTTCTCTGTTGTTCCTGATATTTATCGTGACTCAGGCCATCAGGTAAAAATACTTATTTAATTTAAACTGGTTAATCTTTAGGATCCTCAGTGATGTTTGTATCTGTAAATAGAAGAGCAAATGGCATTGAATTTGGGGCAGGGATAACACTAGGACAGAGAATTCAGTCTAGGACAAAAGGGTCAAAATGCCAACACAATAATAGGATTTCGGTCATTTCTACTAGCTGGTAAATTAATGTATTTGATTTTAATCTGTCAGAATCTGTTGTAACTGTTCATACATTTGAAGTAAGATTTTGTTGTAGAACCTGGAAACGATCCACTAATTTTTAGGACATTATGACATGTAAGATTAGCCTATTTAATAGGGTGAACGTATTCAACATCTAGGTTAAGGTGTCGAGCTAAAGCCCCTTTTGCACCGGTTTGGTTTGGCCGGGCTTTACTCGGCCCCACCCGCTTGTGAGCATTTAAGCATCTAATTTTTTATCAGAGCCAGCCCGAGTTTCTCCTGCCCTGCTCAAGGCTAGGGTCAAACTGAGTACACTCGAGCGGAGTTTTGATGTGAACATGCAGTTCTTCAATAATTGGGCAAAGGGAAACGAGAAGTTTTCTTCCGATATAGTCCAGGAAAACCGACAAGCGACATTTATGTCAAAAACACTATGAGCGGAGAGGGTCAAACCAGAATATAATTTTACTATTTACACGCATGAACCACGCCTGAGGGATACGTCAGCTTTCTATATGCAGACGCGCTGTACCACATCAACGGATTTACCAAGGCTTTCTCTCATTTTACAGACACTAAAATCTAGAGAACACGCCATTGTATCAGCAGAGCATAAATATCCAATATCAAGCTTATAAAATAACTTCACTGTGATCAAAAGTCAACGTTTTCACACTATTAAAGTCCTTCTCGTCATTTCTGCCATGACTGGGGCAAAAAACCTTCTCATAAAGCTCAAAATGTAGCTACATAAGGCAAACTTTACAGAAGATCAGTCTCATCGCCCCTCTTCGCTTCTGTCTCTAACACACACACACACACACACACACACACACACATCCTTGTATAATTAGATAGTGAGGACCTTGCTGTCCATAGACTTCCATTCATCTTTAAGCCTTTCTGTGGCCTAACCCTGACCCTAACCCTAAACCTAACCTTCACCGGTTTATACCTAAGCTAAACCTAATTGACACCTTGAAAAACCCTAGCCAAGAAAAAAAGTGAGGACCTTTTTTCTTTCATCACTTTACTAGTGAAATTTAAAAATATTTGCTCTCACTCAGCTGCAAGTACAAGAACATGCACACCCTTGTTTGTCAATGAAGTTGCTTAGAGTACATTTCCCATGAAAAAAAAATTGACAGCAAGTGTTAAAATAATTTTTAACCGCAATTAGTTTCGCATTCCAAAACAGTATTTTTATTGCTTCTCCTAATTTCACTTTTTCTCCTTTTGTTTCCCCAGTTATGGCATTAAATATGGAGCTGACGAGGGAATGGCTGTCTCAGGCGACAAAAGGAATTAAAAACAGCCCACTGGCAACTTTATTTATTTTAGCAATATTACAGTCGATAGCTGAGATACTAGTGGGATTGGAGTTTGCTTGTCCTTGCGACCCTAAATACAACATAATGTTCACTTTAGTATTTTTCATTGTTCCACCATTTATATTCTTTTTACTAGCATTGGCAATTAGCCCATTCTGTAAACCATGTAAATCAATCGCTGATCGCATAAATGTCACCATTGTTCCAACAGCGACATGGCTGTTCATATTGTTCATTGATGGTCGTTATTATGCCTGTTTACGTACGGATTGGTCAGGAACGTATGAAGTTATTCAAAGTGCTTCATCACAGCAGTGGTGTAAACCAGCCAACTCATCTCAGGAATTCCTGGCCAAAACCCAGCTATTGTATAGTGAATCACAGGTAAGAAGCAATGGCAATTCAAAAGATTTTTACTAGCCAACAATTTAGGTGAATGGTTTTTGTAAGCTAATGAAATCTGTTTTTTAAGTGTTTCACTTTTTTGAATGTTAATTGTTTTATTTGTTTGTTTTTTTTAGTTCATTGGATTCTGGACAGTACTTGGGCTGACCGCGATTTATTTGCTATGTGTGTGTGCCTCCAAACGTTGCAGCTGCTGTAAAAATGAACAAAACCCGGAAGATCCAAGAAATGAGGAGAATGAGCAAATGGAACTAAACCAACAACCTTAAAAGAAATAAGAAAGTATTTTGATTAAAACAATGTAATTGTGTGCCTTAAGATTAATAAGATGATTAAGTATTCATAACCATACTATCCCAAATGTTAATTTCAGTTATATTTTCTAAATGCTTTGCAATTATGTATTCATATAAAAGTAACATTTTTAACAGCACTATACTTTATGTTCAATTGTTTTCAGATTTCAATGTGTTTTAATTTTTTTGTCCATAGTTTTTCCATATTGCCCTGTTATTATAATCAACAGAAAGAAATTTTACTGGACTGCCATTTGTCAACTTCCTTATAAACTTGTTAATAATCCAAATAATCATTTGCAAAAGTATGAAAATAAAAATAAAAACACTGAACAAACTTTATGATATTGATTTTAAATTCAGCTTCCTTTTTATAAATAAAAGTTTTAATTCAACTGAATTGCTTTATTTGTCTGCCTTTACTTTACTTTGTCTACCCGATGTTGCAAGGCAACCCTAAGTTGCCTACTGAGTCTTGGTGTATAAATGTCTGTGCGTTAGTGAGAGCGATTGGGTGAATGTGGTTATAGTGCACAGCATGACTGGAAAACCGCTATATAAGTTCAGTCCATTTACCATTTGCAGAGTACAAAAATACATTAGGAGAGTTAAGGGGAAAAAATGCATATCTCGCATTGTCTCTCTACAGGACACAGTGTGAGAATGCAAAAAAATTAAACTAAAAAAAAACAAAAAAAGAAACATGCAGACAACATCATGAACACATGTAGGTTCGTCCCTGTACAATCCGCCCAAGTGAGCAGCGCATCCACGCAAAATCAACCTAGGGTTTTTGATCTGGGGGGATAAATCATAGGTTTAAGTCACATGTCGTAAATCTTAGGACACAGGTCATGTGGTCATTGGTCACAGTGTGACAGATCATAGGTGATAGGTCACGTGGTGACTTAACCTTTCTCTAAGCTACACTTTGCATAGGCTGCCATCACAACACACAATTGCTTGTGTTTCACTTAATCATACAACACAACTACAAGCAGAAAATTACTAACCTTCACTACTGCTGCTACTACTGAACATAACAAAATGCTAATCATAAAAACAGACCCAAATAGAATTATTAATCAAAGACTCTAAGCTCGAATGAACAAACTGAAGATTAATAGATACAGATTGGTAGGATTTCATGTAACAACAAAAATTCATAAATTGTATTGTTATGATTTCCTAGTTAACATGAGACATCCATTAATCCATTGCTTAGACCTGCTTATCAGTGCAGGGTTGCTAGGGGTGTGGGGCACATGTGCAGTCGTTATTGGGCGAGGGTGACATTATGTTTAGTGAATATTATGTTTTCTACAAAAGAAATTACTGAAAAAATAAACCCAAGTCAGCTGATAGTGGTCCTTTAGATATAAAATCAGAATAAGCTTTATTTGCCAAGTTTGTGCATATAAACAAGGTATTTGTTTTTGCTTCCACTTTGTTCTCAATGAAGACATTTTAGATATGAATATATAGGGTAAGGTCGGGGAGGGGGTTTATTAGGTATATAGTGGGTGATGGGGGGCTCTGGTCGGATGGCCCGTACGGGTCGTGTCGGCCCCCCCTCTTTGGGGGACCTGGTCCGGGGGGCGTCTGGTCCGGGGGCGGGGCCGGGGGTCGGGCACAGGCAGTCGTATTGTTGAATTGTGGTGACCCCCCCACTTGGGATTTTTGGATGTGAATGCTATGTGGGAATGTGTGTCCCTTTTTTTTGTGTGTGTCTGTGTGTGGCGAGTGGGGCACAAGGGAGGGATGGTGTGAATTAGTTTTTTTTTTGGTTTTTTTTGTATTTTTCCCCCAGGTTCGGGTTCGGTCCGCTCCCTCTCCCAAGATCATCTCAAGTCTCCGCTAGGTGCGGAGCCCATCCCCCCACGTCCTGCCCTCCTCCGCTGCGTTGGCGGGCGCCTTGACCCTCTGGCGCGTTGACGGTCCTCGGGTTTGGGGCGGGTTCCCGGGTGGGCGCCGGCCCATTCCCGGCGGTGGCTTCGCGGGGCCTGGCCCCCTGGGGGGTGGCCGGGGCCCCTGCCGCGGGGGCGGGGCGCCCCTGGGGCCTCTGGCCCCCAGGGCCCATGGCCAGGACCACTTCAGCGCGGCCGGCTGCCGGCAGAGCCCACGGGCTCGTCCCCGCGGCTCTTGGGGGCGTCAGCATTGCGGTGGCTGGGGGATTTCCTCGGGGTCGTCTCTCCTCTTTCCTCGGGGGGGTTGCAGATTTCCTGTGAGGGCCCCTCTCAGGCGCACTGCTTTGGGGGCCCCTTTGGAAGTCCGGGGTTACGGGTCCCCTGACGCCTGCCTCTGTGCTCGGGGAAGGTGGGTCTTCGGTTCTCCACAATCACTATCAAGCTATTTCCTTTTGTATAACTTTCACCTAAACTAGTGCACTCTCACAATCTCCCACAGGTGCTGGGTCCCAGGTATTAAATGCTCACTTATATACAGAAAGGCTATAATTTATTTATTTATTTTCTTTCACTTTCTTTTTTAGGTATCACATTACACATGTCAGCTTAAATAATAATATATATGATTTAGCAATGGTATCAAGGTGTTACACGATTGTATCTGTTGCTTTATGTCTGTTGGTTGTGCTGTTCTTTTTGTGTCTCTTTCCAGGTGATGGAGCAGACAGAGGACGTTTTATCATTCTCTTCCTTTTATCTCTTCTTTCTTTCACCTCTTCTTTCTCTTTTTTTTTCTCTTCTTGTTTTTCTTTTACTCTCCTACTTTCCCATTGTAGTGTCCATATAATTTGAAATTCTCCCTGCAGGAATCACAATAAAGCTATTTACACGCACAAATCAAACGGAGCATTATGGCGAAAGCTGTTTGCTCCACTTGTGAAAGTAAAATCTGTCGAGCTCTATTTGGCATTAAGATATCAATTTTTATTTCCACATTGCTAGACAGGACACTGGGGAAAAAAAAAAAAAAAAAAAAAAAAAAAAGATATGAATATATAAAAGGGAAAATAAAACTATTTTTTGGTCAACATCTGTGTTTAGAGTTCATTTACAAAAAAAAAAAAGGAAGACATTGTTAGATTGGTGCAAATAAGTATTGTGTCAATCTGGGCACTCTGACTGTTGAGTGTTCATCAGACTGGCGGCCGGGAGGAAAAAGCCGTCTCTGTGGTGGCTGGTTTTTGGAAATAGTGCTCTGTAGTGCAGAGCTGAGGCCGATTTCAAAAAACCAGGATAGAGGATCAAGCCGGGATTTTCTACATATCTTGTCTGAATAAAGCCTAGACTCGATTTCACAAAAGCAGTGACACAAGTTGCTGTGGCAATTTATTCTGTGCAGCTAGTCTGCTCCTGACCAGGTCAACTTAGTTAATCCTAGTGCCTTCTCTGTTCAGTCATTGGTCACAATGATCAGAAATCAATAAGTTTTATGAGTGATTCTGTTTCCTTATCTGAGTGTATTGGTTGTTTCATCAGCCTGCATTAAAATACCACTGATATACATTGGTATTCACTAAAGTAATATAATTATTATAAAACGATGATTGTAGCCTAAACATTTATTAGCTTTATTATTGTTACTGTTCTGTTGTATTTTTGAAGACTGCTGTTGTTCTGAGTTTGACAGAAAAGCCTGTAATAGACTGTTGTATGTGCTGAGGAAATGAAAATGGCTGATGAAGAAGCAAAGGTGTTGTCAAAGTCCTGTGTTAAACCATTTTGCATGAAATTCTGCAACTCTAGGGACCGCTGTTTTGCTGACTCCTCCAGTAAAAACATATTTCCCCTCAAGTGCACAAACTACACAGTCCCAAATGGAGGGAAAAATATACAAACCATAAGGCTCAATGACCTAACAACTGTTAATAGGAGGAATATTATGTTATTTGATATACAGTTTTTAAATCAGGAATAGGTCATTTAATTGCAAATCAGATATCCTACATTAACTTCCTGCGATTTGTTTTAGTCTATGCTTGGTGTTTTAAAAGGAAACAATATTTGTATAAATAATTAACGTCACTATTAAAATCTACGGAGCCCCTAAAGGGACATGGAGGGGAAAAAAAACTATTGCGAGATCTCGCAATAACTATTGCGAGATCTCGCAATAGTTTTTTTTCCCCTCCATGTCCCTTTAGGGGCTCCGTAAAAATCTGATATGAGGTGAACAAGTTGAAAAAGTTTCATCCCTCTCTTCTGCTCCACTGTTTCAGGAGTTATGGAAGGGTCGGTGAAACAGCGCCCTCTAGAGTCAGAATCAGACAGATAAGAGAAAATGGTAAAAATTATTTTGCAATATGTATGTTGCTCCAAATAAATGTGTTTTCCTTTATAATAGCAGCAGGGTTTCCTTTCTTGAGTCTGAAGTGCTTCAGTTCCTCATAAGTGTCTGTGAGGGATTTACCCCCTCACTAGCAGGTGCTGTATTTATTAATTTTCCATATTCTAAACTGTTGTCCAAATTCTTAAATGTAGTATTTTGGGTAGGTTTACAGTGATCGGTTTATTAGTTTAAGTTTAATATTTTCTTGTTCTCATCACTCTGTCCTTTTCTTTGAGGTCACCTGGTCATGTGTTGTCATTGGAGCGGTGCTGACAAGGAACTGGTGTTTTTCAATCAGCCTCATTAGGAGAGTCCACACACTGATTGGTGCATAAACAAACAAAAAATTTTTTTTTTAGTCCAGCAATTGTCCCAATGACCATAATGAATCTCACAATAATCAATCTGAGGGGTGCCGTTGGATCTACCGGTCTGGACTGGAACGAAGGGTGGAGTCTTTCGATTTTGATTTCCATGTTGGGGGTAGCTTCAGAACTTTGGGAAGCAACAAATTCTCCTTCTTCCTTCCCTTCCGGTATCTGGATTACACGTAAGTTGTTTCATCTTAACCTATTTTGTAGATCATCACAGATAGCTGTGAGTACTTTTTCACGTTGAAACAGATATCGCACTATATGTTCTCTTGCTCAACTGGGTTCCCTTATATAGGACATTTTTGACCAATTTGTATAATATGATTGAATTTAAATTTGTAAAGTGCCTTGAGATGACATGTTTCATGAATTGGCGCTATATAAATAAAATTGAATTGAATTGAATTGCACATATATTATGTGGCAAAGCAGAAAACCAACAATGAATGCCTGTGACCTTCGATCCCTCAGGCAGCATGGCAATAAAAGCCAACATTCTTGTGTGAAGGATATTAACACGTGGGGTCAGGAACACAGTGTTCAAAAGCCAGCATCTGTGACAGCATGGGGGTGTGTTAGTGCCCATGGCATGGCTAACCTATACATATATGATGTAACCAGTGGTCAACATACCCTGTTCCAGCTTTTTTTTTTTAATATGTTGAAGGCATCAAATTTAAAATAAGTGAATATTTGCACACACACAAAAATAGGTCTATCAGTTTGAACATTAAATGCCTAATCCTTCTAGGTATTCAATTGCATATTGATTGAAAACGATTTGCACATAATTATTTTCTGTTTTAATTTATGTTTTACGCAACATCCCAATTGCATTTGAATTGGGGTTATATCCTTGACTTGAATTATTTTATATAAGTAGCTAAAAAATAACAAATGCTGATTTTCCGCTTCAAAACACTGTTTATTATTCCTCACAAAGAAATCCACATTTTTATTGTTACATTAGTGAAGTTTAGTTTTTCTTCCACTGAAAATCGTCCTCCACAGAAACCTGACAACTGCAATCCAGATGAGCGTTGCAAGCAGGGCTGCTGCTAGCAAAGCTGCAAAGACATCCACAGAGCTGTAAACAAACCAGGACATTTTATGGGAGTGTGTCTGGAGATGACGGGCTCCTTTGTGTCTCATGACGTACTCGATCCAAAACACAGCCTGATCCAGAGGTTTCATTGGCTGATCTTTATGCAGCTTCGAGAGAGTCCGCATGGTATTGCCATAGGTGGAGTTGTAGATAACTGCCATCAGAGCCTCTTTGAATATATGCCTGTCGAGCATGGCGATATCTACGATCACAGCTGCTCCCTTTGCCCTGACCCTGGATAGATTATCGGGCTGATCGAAGAACAAAGGAAGTCCAACAACTGGAACGCCGTGGTAGATCGCCTCCTGAACTCCATTGGTGCCTCCGTGGGTGATGAATGCTCGAGTTTTGGGATGACCTAGGAGGTCATTTTGTGGCAGCCACTTGACCAGTAGCGTGTTGTTGCCCAGGTTGTTTGGTCTTTGTCCTGTATACCTCCAAATGACCTTCTGAGGCAGCTGAGTAAACGCTGCAGCTATCTCTTCAGAGATGCCCTGAGGCAAGTTGCTCATTAATGTTCCTAGAGTCATTATGACAACCCCATGCTCTCCAGAGCTCTGGACAAACTCCTCCAGATCAGCAGGGAGGGGTTTAGGGGGCTTGCACTGAAACCCTCCCATGTAGACAACATTTGGCACTGTAGGACGAGGGAATTCAAACACAAAGTCGTTTCTCATAAGCCAGATATCGGCGTCGAGGAAAAAGGTTGAGTAATCCACATCGGGGCCAAAGAAGCGCCGGACAATTGGTTTGTAGGCAGGTTCTGTGATGTATGACAGTGTAAACATCCCCATAAAGTAACTCAAGACGTTCTTTAACCTCTGAGGGAAAGTCATCTTATCTGTGAGCTGAGTTGCAGTAAAGGGAATGTATGAGAGAGGTGAGGGAGCAATGAGGAAGTGAGCTTCACCCTGAATGGTCCATCTGACATTAAACACCAGAGGAAGATGGAGTCTGCGTGCCAGCATCGCCCCGCCGCCAATGCCAGGGTCCGTCAGGACCATGTCATATTTGTCTGCATGCAAAGACTGCATCAGATCTTCATTTTCAAAAACGTGCGTAATTACATCACCCAATCCCTTATGAAACTGGAAGAACTGGTCTAGCAGCACCCCCCGCATTTGCATCTGAGCCCAAAAGTTGGACCAAAAATGCCCCGGCTTCATCTGAAGCCGAATCTCCAGCTGTTGAGATAAATTAGTGTCAAAGTTTTCCTTAAATCCGCCACGGCAGGAGAGAGTTATGGAGGTGTAGAGGGGGGACTTTTCTTCGATGTACCAGCTGTCAGAGGGCCGAAGCACGGTGATCTCGTGGCCCCTGGCATGCAGTTCCTCTATGATCACTTTCATATTTATCCAGTGGCTTCCATCCAATGGGAACACCAGAATTTTTCCTCCTGATGTGCTCGATAGTTGCATTGCCAGCAGAGTTAAGGTGATAAACGAGGGATGAGGCATCTTCATGCTGATCACAGGATACCTTGAAAATACAGACATTCAAGTCAGTGAAGCAACTTCTGTTTGTTTTTGGATAGGGGGACTATTTTATATTTTCCCCCTTTCTCTCTAATTCTTAGATGTGATTTATCTTCTATCTATACCTTGGTAGAAATTAACATATAAAACAAATAGTGAATGTGAACTTCTGTCATGTAACAAACCCTTTTTTAGAAACACTTCAATTTATTGACAGTTAATTACGAATAAAATAAATATTACATTATAAATCAAATCAGCCTCGAGTTCATGAGCTAAAGAGGTCTGAAATCCTCTGTTCTGGACGCAGATGGGCCAAAATGTCCAAAATAACCACCTTAAAGATGAGTAAAATACATTGTCTTGAAAACTGTTCATATCCCTTGAATGTTTTCACATTTATAACATAGCAAATACACAACTGTGTGCTATTATTTTATATTGTGTAACAGAACAAAACATACCAGAAAATAATAATAATAATAATAATAAAGCGATTCATGCTTTAAAAACAAGGACATTTGTTGCATTGTTGTCATTGCTGCCTGTTATGCGTTTTTCTCCCAGAATTAAGGTTTTTAGCTTTTCTTTATTTCACAAGTAAAATACATTATCTTGAAAACTGTTTTTTTTTTATTTAAATGGTTAAACTATACAAAGTCCCATTTTTTTATTCATTTATTTTTGTTCTTTTACTATATTTTATGCTCTATATATGTCCACTTTACTTTTTACGAATTCGCCTTAAAATCTTTCTCTCCGTTAATACTCTCCTTTAACAAAGGGCATTCATTGACATTTTACTGACATTTTCATTGTAATACACCCACTGTATCATTACTTGTTCAAAAACAACACGCTATCTGAGAACAATAACTTCTCCAAATTTCAACAGAAGAAATATCGCATCTGATATGGTTAACAAACTTAAGCCGTTTTGAAGGCACAAATCAAAAAGTATTTCTGTGAAGTGTTTTATGACATATCGGACTTTGACACTTACATAAGACGCAAAGCTGACGCACATTTCATGGTTTTTCACTCAGTTTTTTATTTTGCAATATTAAATGCTCTTACCTGAATCTGGTTCTCAGCTTCAGCAGCTGTAGAGTTGCTGGAAAGCACACTGTCCTCTGCTGAATGCTCCTCCTTGTTTGTGGTGCAGGTCACAGACTGACAATAGTTGTGTTGTAAAACGCATGCAGTGGTCGTTGAACTGTCAAAGCAGTTCAAGTTAGGTTCACCACAGATTCATCTGCGGCGCCACCTAGTGTTAAGTCGGGACACGACAGAACAGTTTCTGTCTGTTGAACTGAGCTAAAAGTACGCCATTGCATTAATAAAACAATTTTAAAGAAGTAGCCTACGGTTGCGAAAACACTCTTTTAATCTGTTACTTTTAATAACTTGTTTCTTTTATACAGCCTTTTGCATTATGCTGAAAAACTAAATTGAAGAAAGTTCTCCAGGTTTCTTCCAAGTAAATAATCTCACAATCAACAATAGTTGTATCTTTATTTTTTATATATTTATGGCTTTATTGGATAAACTGCATCTTTATACATGACAGTTGTGATAATTATTTACTAAAATGCTCCTATAGTGCACTCAGAATTAGGAATATAGACATTTTCTTTCATGCTCCGTATCTTTAAAATTGGCTTCAGAATACATCCATCCATCCATTTTCCAACCCACTTAATCCCTCATGGGGTCGCGGGGGTTGCTGGTGCCTATCTCCAGCGTTCACTGGGCGAGAGGCGGGGTTCACCCTGGACAGGTCACCAGTCTGTCGCAGGACAACACAGAGACAAACAGGACAAACAACCATTCACACACACACTCACACCTAAGGAAGATTTAGAGAGGCCAATTAACCTAACAGTCATGTTTTTGGACTGTGGGAGGAAGCTGGAGTACCCGGAGAGAACCTTTCAGAATACATTCAACAAACAACATATTTCCTTCTGAAAATAATTTAATTATTTTTTTGTGTTATCTAGACCAGGGGTTCCCAAACTTTTAAACCTGCTGCCCCAAAATTAACACAGACTGGTGACCCCCTTTTGGGGCATGCTTTTTTGGTTTTGGAAATGACAGTTTATTAAAAGTGATAAATTAAGGGGTGATTTTATTAGAAGAATATGCAGGCCTATAAAAACTCTAACCGATCTTTGCCGTTCTGTCCAAAGGGCATGTATTTGTCATAGTTTTGTTCCTGCTCTCACCCATACTCACCTCTCTCTGTCCCTCAAGTTCCAGGGGTGTCGTCTTATCTACTGGTTGTCCCTCATGCCAATCATTCTGACGCGCTCACCTAATGGCAGTGTTCATGCTCTTTCCTTCTTAGTTTCCACTTGCTGGCTTCCTGTCCTTGTCTCCGTGGTAGAGAAACAATGGTACTTTTTTACACTTGCTGCCTCCAAGACTTGCCTAAAGTCAATATCAACGACGTACACCAATATGCCAATATGAAGACTTGTATGTACCCTGAAGGTAAACAATGGACTGTTTGCCCTACTTCTGTCCCAGTTTTCTGTGCATTAAGCCTCAACAACACACCTCGTAACTGCATTTCAACAATGCACTTTATAGTTTTATGTTTGACTGACAGTGATTAGTGAAATCTTTACTACTGTCCATGCTGCGATTGAAGGACGAAGCAGAAGCTGTTTGGAGCAGCAGACAGAGACAGCTGATGCTAATAACACGCTAGGTTAGCCTTTACTAGGAAGTGCGTCGCTTACACTTCTTTTATCTTGCAAAACTAAACTTTTAAGAATAAAAACTACTTATAAAAATTGTAAAAATGCGCCTGGTGTAAAAGCAGATGTCATCATCTGAGCCTGCAATGCGCTGCAAACAAAAGCGGCTTCGTAGCTGTAGCTCCTCAGCCTGGACTCGAAGTTGTTCAATGATTCTGCGCAGCCCCTCAGTTTCATTTACCAACTCATTGGCAAATTGTCCCGTCATCACGCAGACACAATAGTCATGATCTGGAGCCACGGTCACATCCATCTCTGTGTCTGGGTCCTCTGCTGGGTCTGCGGGAGGGCTATCCACCGGAGGACAGCCTTGCCACACACTGAGCCTTGGAGGGGGCAATGAGTTGTTCTTCCACTGAAAAAGAACAGGTACAGCCCCTTTCTTCAGGCTCCTCGATTCTCCAGGAGGAGGAAATGCCGGCTACATACTCGGGTACCTTTTTTTTGGGAGTGAACCACTGCAAACACACAGCATTAACAACCGGGAACGAATGGAACCTTATATTCCGATTATAGAGCGACAATTTGGTACAGCAAGGTACACAGCAGTAACGTTCTGTTGTGGTTTAGGTTATTGTTTCAGTTAGCCAACTTTTCTGTCTAAGGATTTATTTCTGTTTTTGTATTGTTTTGGATTTATGCTTAGTCTGTTTTAAGTTATCTGGTCTTATTATTTTATGTCAGCTCGTGTTCGTTAGTCTTTGTCTTGCTTTCTATCCTAGGTTTATTCTTTATTAGTCTGTATGTTCCCTTAATTGCTTTCATCTGTTTTGGTTAATTGGTCCCGCCCTGCTCACCTGTTCCGTCCTCTTATTTAAGCCTACCTTAGTTGTTTGTCTGGATTTTTGACCCCTTGTCTCCAGTGATCTGATCCATCCTGTTTCTGTCTGTTCCTGTCCTGCCTGTCCAGCTAGTCTGTTTATTTTTGTACCGTTTTTTGGTTTGACGGTCTTTTTGTCTTTTTCCCCTGTTTTTTGATTTTGTTATTAAAGAGCTTCTTTTTAATTTAACCTCTGCTGGTCTGGCTGAATTCTGGGTCCTCTGACTCCGATCATTACAGTAGCAGTATAGCCCTGAAACTTTTGATAAGTTAAATGCCTTGGTTGAACCTTTTTTGTTCACTAATAACGCCAATGCTCGCCTGCTAAAAGTTATTTGTAGGATAATAACACCGACGGTGCTCAAGGTAACACGCATCATCTGGAAGTTGACAGACGCCATATTGTGCACAGAGCCTACTGAATTGAAGGGTCACTTAAAGAAACAATGACCTGAAACAAATGAAAGAATTTCTAAAATAGTATTCGATATATAAGTTAAAGTAATAGTTAATGTTAATCAGCTAATGTCAATTATATTGTATTAGTAGTATAAGCATTCAAATTTATTCAAAACTAGATATAAGTTGGTTTAATCATCTTTATGATAACACCGGCACTGCTATTGGGATTTTAACATTTCTGTTTGTTTTCACCCCGAGAGTTTCTAACTATAAAATTGCCACACTGGACATAACCCCGTTCCCTCTGTCAATCTTATTTATCAAATGGTCAAAAAATCAGCTCCTCTTTATCGTCAACACACTATTTGAATAACACTAGACATTTTTGCTCATTTGAAGAGGGGAAAGTTCGAGAAGCAGCTATGCATGTTATGCCTTTATCTAAATATGTTCATTTTAACAACTTCATCTTATCAAAAAGTTTACTCACTTCAGTAATTTATTGCAAAATGGGAAACTCACACTTTTTCTTCTTTCAACTTTTCTTTACAGGGGTCACCACAGCGAGTCATTTGTTTCCATCTAACCCTATCTTCTGCATCTTCTCTCACACCAATTACCTTCATGTCCACTTTACCTCCATCCATAAATCTCCTCTTTTGTCTACCCTAGACTCTTGGCTTTCATCTTCCCTATCTGCATACAGGCATATCTCCCTCCTCTTCTTTGCCTTGGGAAACTCATACACTATATTGCCATATTCGCTTGTCTACCTTTACAGACATAAAAACTTGATTAACAGCCCATTCTTGATCCGCTTAATATGTCGGCCGACCTTCTGCAGCTATAACAGCTTCAACTACTTTGGGAAGGCTTTCCACTAGGTTTTGGAATGTGTTCATCAGGATTTCTGACCATTCTTCAAGGAGAGTATTTGTAAAGTCAGGCTTTCTCACTCCACTATATTTTTTTCCACAGGTGTTCAGCCCAGTTGGATCAGGCTCTCCTGGCAACTGTCATTCACAAAACCTCTCGACTGGATTGCCAGAGAGACATTTAAGATGTGTCAAATCAAACAACAACCCTTCACTACTCTACAGTCCAGGAATGTCATGCTTTACACCACTGCATCTAACACTTCGTTCTGGTCTTAGTGTTGCAATGTTTGAGTAGAACTGCTCCGCTATAGGAGCAGTTTAGCTAACATAAAGGCCACATGAAATTTGGAGGTTTGTAGCTACTGACTCTGCATAATGTTGCACCATCTGCCCACTATTAGCCATAGAGCCCGCTCTGTGATTTATGTAGCACATTGTGGCTAAGTTGTCATTCCCAATCGTTGCATCTTCATTACAATGCAACAGTTGACTGGAATAATCAGTGAGAAAATTTTACCACTGGACTTATTGTACAGGTGGCATCCTATCCTTTATGTATTGTTTTGTGCCAGCGGATTATGTGTGAATTGTGAGCCGGTTTCTCACCAACATGTCATAATGGTTACATAATTACAATAAAGATTCTGACTCTTGATCATGGTACCAGGCTCCTGCGAGCAACTCATGCTTTTGAGTTTTGTGTTTGTAAAACAGTCTACAAGCCTAGAAGCTGGATTGTGTAGACCTGTGGCCAAGGAAATGGCTGCATCATCATAATTCAGATAAATACTGTAGGCAATACCATTGGAAATATTGTGTTGACATTCTTCATATACAAAGTGATATATTTCAGAAATTGGCTTACAACTAATGGAAAGACATGGTTCAGTCTCTCAGAACATTTGATGACATAACATTGATAGAAAAAAGATCTTTACTACAGAAATTATGGAATGAGCATTCAGGGACAATCAGAAAGTCATCGAGATCCTCCAAAAAGAGGGCATGTTAAATGTAAATTGCTAAAGAAGCTGACTGTTCACGGGGTGCCATATACAAGCATATCCATGGAAAGTTAAGTGGAAGAAAAACATGTAGTAGAAAAGATGTTTAAGCAATTGGGATAGCAACAGCACAACAGAATGTCAACACACCTGCCCACACTTACCACTACCTTTTTTTTAATGATAAAAGTTTCAATGGCCAGCCAACTCGCCTGTGCTAAACCCCATAACAATGTCAAGAGGAAGATCAGAGATCACCAAGCCAACAACACAGACAAGTCGAAGGCCACAATTTAAGCTACCTTGGCTTCCTTAATGGAACAGAAGAGCCACAGACTGATTGCCTCCATGTCATGTGTTAAAAAATAGTTGTTTAAATGGGCTTTAAACAATACTGTAAGTTCCCGAGAAACTCAATTATGCCTGGGGTGTATTTTATTTGTAAATGATGACCATTATGTAACCTGAAATAAACATTTTAAGTATGACTGTGTGTGTGATGTATCTATATAATGGGTGAGTTTTAATTTAATTACTATAAGAGGTAATTGTGGATGATGTGGCTAGTACATAATAACGTCAAGTCTATACTTGACGTTATATATATATATATATAAAAGATAAGATAAGATAGGCTTTATTAATCTCACATTGGAGAAATTCACATGTCACATCGGCTCAGTAATCAGTAATCATAGGAGGAAGGTGTCAAGTAGGACGAGGTGCATCATATATATACAGTGTGTCCTCGTTATATACCATGGATCAAAAGGAGTAGGTAAGAAAAAGTAAAAAAAAGAAAATACAAAAAGAAATAAGGCAGAGGATGTCATATGTACATTCACGGCGACTTATACGTGTGTGTATTGACATTATATATATATATATATATATATATATATATATATATATATATATATATATATATATATATATATATGTATATGTATGTATATGTATTGGCTGACTAATTATATATATATATATATATATATATATATATATATATATATATATATATATATATATATATATATATATATATATATATATATATATTAGTGTCTGTGTTGAGTACATCAGAGTACATTAACCAACAGTTTTTACCCCATCTCTAAAGTTTATTTTTTTTTCTTTTACTATTATTATTATCTTCACTGTCATGTGAATGGGAATCCCGGAAAGTAGAGATTATTCTAATGATCTTTTTTTATTTTTATTTTTAAATGCGTCATTTTTGTGAAACGCCACTGTAAAATGCGCAACTTATTGATGGCTAAAGCTCAGTCTCCGGCTCTTTGTTGTTGTTCTCACGCTAACATGCGAGATCCGAAGAGGCGACTCCACTGCGCGGTCGCATTCCGCCCTGACTTCCCCTCCGCCAGCGGCCTGGTGCTTTGAGATGAACAGAAGATGTCGGTTTCGGGGCTGAAGGCCGAGCTGAAGTTCCTGGAGTCGATTTTTGACCCAAATCACGAGCGGTTCCGAATAATTGACTGGAAACCCGACGAACTGAGCTGCCAATTCAACGTAACGAGAGAGAAGCTGCTGATCATCCACTGCAACATCACGGTGAGTTTGAGGCCAGCTCTGCGCACAAGCTAGCGATCTGACTATCATCTGAAACTAAATCACTCCACCGAATCCACCGTGTTTACAACCGCAACTGCGAGCTAAGTGCTCGCTTTTGTGTCTTTTTAACATTTACTGATATGTAATTAAAAAAATATATAGATTGCGTTGTGAAAAGATAATGCCGCGAAGTGGTTGAATTCGCTTGTTACATTCAGGGAATGCCACCAAAACGTCTGGTAGTAACGACGCCGCGGTAGCTTTCGCTAGCATATCAACCGAAAGTAACTAGCTCTTCTGTTAGCCAAAAAAATAACTGCGTTACCGCTTCAACATACCCCTTTATTTTTCTACTGAATTAATTTACCGCTCTTAATGGACGGGTTGTTTTAAACACGGAGGCCTCTCGCCTCGTCGCAGTTGTTTTGTGAAACATTTTAATGAATGCGTCGTCGTAATCAGACTGGACGCGGTTTAATGGAATGTTGTTTTCTACCTTTCCAGTAAATAGACCGATCCCGTTAGCCAACTTTTGGACACGTAATACAGCGGCTATGTTATCCTGATACTCGGAAACGATTAGATGCTCCGCGTACGCAACGCGGGGGGGGGGGGATACGGGACTTGTTCTTCTGGATGTATGTAATTGATGACACAAAGAGATGGTTTCTTAGCACATCGCCATTTTTTTTAATATCATTTTTTTTTCTTTATTATTAGGGTGTTTTAGTCACTTTCACACTAAGCGAGCTTCAAATCCCAAAAGTGCTGACGACAGATTTAAGAACTGAATGTCCCCATTGTCACAGCAGTTGTTTTTTGTTTTGCTTCTTCAGGTAGCACAGATGAAGAAGCTCTCTGACACCCTGACCACATCCGTCTCTCGCTGCACAAACACACATTTCAGCTTTCTCTCGGGGTTTTTTTTTCCTTAAAAATGAGTTCTCGGGTTAGAATCAACTCATTTTTATTTTTTATTTATTTTTTTGCGTGGCCCCGGTGTTGCATTAGTACACTGAAGCAGTGGCACAATGGTGGTGTTAAAGAAGAAGGCTGCTGAAAGGAAAAAGGTGGAGCCTTGGCTTGTATTAGACCAGGTTTACTGGGAGCTCCCAGAGGTTATTGTTTGCACAGTAACATAACAAGTGTGGAGTTGTGTTACTGTAGCGGTAAAACGTGGCAGACAGAATTTAGGGGTTTAGACAATTGGATGTGTTAGGGAGGGAGCTATAAATAGCAGGAAATTATATTTTTTTTCTAATTAAGACAATTGCAGGAATCTTTGTACCATTTTAGTTAGAATCTATCAGAACTAAAACTATGTCTGATATTGAGTTCTCAAAGGTGTGTGGCTCTGTAAATGTAATTTAATTAATATATAGGTCTTTGGAAAAAGCAACATAAGATGACCCAAAACCTGTCAACTCAACATGCAAAAAAAAAAATAAGAAAATGAAAGGGGAAAAAAACAGTAGATTAATGAAATAATATTTAGTAACACAATTTAGGGTCTCAAGTTTCTCCATCCATTTTGCAACAATCCAACCATGTCTTGTAGAAACATGTATGAATGGGGCTCGAAAGGGCACCTGATTTTTGCAATGCATTGTGGGATGCGGTCGCTATTTTCCAGGGCATCTTGGTTTTTGTTTACATTGCTGATCTGGATACTGTGCTGTGAGAGATAGACACAAAGTGCTTAAAAAAATGGACCATGCTAAAGAGATAAGCTAGACCCTGTTCAGAAGGCTCGTTATCACGAAAAAATCTCTTGGATCTGTGGGATTGAGCCGTGTGTGCGTGTTAAATGGACAGAGGATTTACCTGACCTACCACCGCACACCCACAAGCCAAGCTTGCTCTCTATCTCGTTATTAGAGTTAGCTTTCATACCAGCGAATAATTCAGAAATGTTCACGGATAAAGCAGCTTTGAGCGGGTCCAAGGTCTCCGAATTTTCCATCTTAAAGAGAAAACTCGTCACTTCAGATGTACATGAGCGACATCTTCACCTCACAGTGCTCTTCCTCAGCTCTGGTGTCTGCCGGACAAATGTGTTTAAAATGATTTAAAGCCCGGCATCCGCTCTGCATTTGTAAATATTTAGGGGCTTACCGGTTAATTTATCTATGAAGCAGGGAATATTCACAAAACCAATCCTTTGCTTTCACTTTGTTTACTACTCTTAGCTGGCTAGGCTATTGCTAGCTGGCTTTAGCGTAGCCTGCTAAAAGCTACGTGTGAAACAGTATAACAAGCTTTGAGAAACACACATGCCTATTATTACATTTAAATTACTTTAGTTATAATGAAATATCACCGATAACCTCCAGGGAGTGAGGGACAATTTATGATGTAATGTCTAATGTCTCTCCTTTACTACTGTTATTTTTGCTAGCCTCAGCTGGCTAGGCTAGCGCTAGCAGGCTGCTAAAAAGTTTAATTTATCATTTCTTTTTAAACATATACAAACAACAAATCAATCTGTTTCATCTGTGTGCAGATAAGGTGCTAAAAGAGCCACTGTGTCTCAACTCGGAGCAGAAATGATTGCATTTTGCCTACGATATATTTCAACCAAAATTATGATTTGATTTTGACTTTTCTCTGCATTAACCACAAGCAACAAAAATGGCCTCTAGATAAATATGTCTGTAAACAAGGTCTATTAAAGCAAGAACTCTTAATGTTTTTATTAATCAGAATATTATTCAAGAGAACAGCTTTTAATTGATTTGGACATCAATCCTTGTTGATTATAAAGTGCAATCAACAAACAAGTTTATGTAAACTGATTGACCTGTACTTACTGCTATGGTGAGCTTCCTGAAAGTTTCTGGTTTAAAAAGTATGATTATATAAACTCTAAAACAAGTTATAAAATTAGATTATTTCACTGCTGCAACTGTCTTCCCTTCCATGTGGAGGCAAACCCACTTTAAACATATTACTGACAGCTAAAGGATGCGTCTGATTCACTAATTCTTAAGTTACATAGCCAAAAATTGCAGACCTCTGCGATTTGGAAATATTATTTCAGAGATCCGAGCTCCTTGGCTCAAATCCCCAATGTCAATCCATCATTGTTTTTCCCGAAGCGATCTTGTGAACAAGTGACAGTTAACGACACTGCACATTTTAAGCGTGTTTTTAACGTTTTACAACCAGAAAACAAAGAGAGCGTTGTTTATGAAGGATATGTAAACAAGTAGAAGCCAGTTTCACGATGCCCAGGCATCCCACGATGCAGTGCAGTTGTGTACCGACTTCCATTTTTAATTTAGGTCTTCCCTACCAGGGGCCAGTCAGTCCTGATCTAGGTTAGATTGGCTGATTTCAAACACTTGCTGATTGATTGCTTTGTTGCTACCTATTAGGCTTATTACTGTCCAAGCAGTTCTTTGCAGCATTGCTTCTGCACAAGGAGATATTGGGATAATAGATTTGCAATGTATTGCACAAACCTAATGTTGTACAAGTCTGTCATGACACAAACAAGGAGCACAGAAGCACTGATCTAGGGCTACTTTCTATGTGGGAGGAAAGTAAGGGGGCAGTTCCAGCTCCGTAGGTGGTTATATCTAAGAACCAAACACAGCTCAGTAGATAAACTTTGAGTAAGTTTTCAGATCCAGAGGATGAAAGTTAGTTGTAATAAAAGCTCAGCCAATTGTGATGTTCATGAGAGAAATGGGGCTAAACTCTGAAATAATGGGGCCAAGTGTATTATCTATTGGAGAACACAAACAGTAGCTCAGCAGGATGGTGTCACCGCTAAACAGCCAGGTGTAGCTCCTATAAGGAAGAAAAACAGAGATGGAGAACATAAAGTCAAGGATTGAAATAACCGTAAACAATACAACATTAGAGAGTAGTAGGAGAAAGTAGCAGGTTAGGGGAAAGTGGCCATTATTTCCTCCAGTAGCCTAAGCCTATAGCAGCATAACTATAGAAGTAGCTCAGGGTAACATGAGCCACTCTAACTATAAGCTTTGTCACAAAGGAAAGTTTTAAGCCTAGTCTTAAAAGTAGACAGGGTGTCTGCCTCACAGACCAAAATTGGGAGTTGGTTCCACAGGAGAGGAGCCTGATAGCTAAAGGATCTGCCTCCCATTCTACTTTTAGAGACTCTAGGAACCACCAGCAGACCTGCAGTCTGAGAGCAAAGTGCTCTGTTAGGAACATACGGGGTAATCAGAGCTCTGATATATGATGGAGCTTGATTATTAAGGGCTTTATACGTTAGAAGAATTTTAAATTCTATTCTTGATTTAACAAAAAGCCAATGAAGGGAAGCTATGTTAGGAGAAATCTCTTTTTAATTTTCATCAGAACTCTTGCTAGGGCTGGGCGATAAATCGATTTAATCGATTAATTCGAATTTACAATTCTTTAAGATTTCGTTTTTGGAAAATCTGGATTTTATTTTGCCAATACACTCATTGGGTTTCCATGAAGAGAATGTGATGCTGAATATATGTTTAGGCAAAATTATTGTCAAAATATTGTTAAGTGGAAATACGAGGTACTTCATTCACTTATTTACTTTTTTTTTTAACTTAGTTTGAAGTTCACAAGTGCAGTGAAGCCTGTTCTTAGCTCAATGTGTAATACCACTAGCAGCAAATGTTTTGTTATATTTTCATTGTTTATAATGGCAACGGCTGCCATCTTGTTTTACAAGCATGTTTCACAGCTTGTTTTTAGTTGCACTTTGAATTCAGGTCAACTCCCTGATTAAATGCTTGACATAAAAAGCAAGGTTTTAAAATAATTTCTTTAATTTCTTTTTATGAAACAAAAAGGAGGAAAAAATCGATTTATCGGATTTGGTATGATAAAATCGGAGATTTATTTTTTAATCCATATCGCCCAGCCCTAACTCTTGCCGTAGCGTTTTAGATCAGCTGGAGGCTTTGAGCTGTATTTTGTGGACCTCCTGGCAGTAAAATAAACTACAATAATCCAGCTTTGAGGTAACCGATGCATGGACTAGCTTTTCAGTGTCACTCCTGGACAGGATATTACGGATTTAGCCAATATTCCGGAGGTGAAAAAGAGGAAACCCTAAAACCTGTTGGTATTTAAAAGTAATGTGGTAAAACAACACCAAGTTTGGACGGCCAATTTAATGCCGTCGACTAAGCAGTGCAGGTTTTAAACACGTCAAACGTTCTTGCCAAGATTTCACATGTTTATCCCCAAAAAGCAAACTGTCAAAGATCTGACCTAAAGTGAGAAGATCAGAACCCAGTGAGGGGCTCAGATAGGTGGGCTGCCACAATAGTGACCACACTCTGCTAACACTGAACATAGTTATGACTGGTCTGCCCACTGAGAGGATGCAATGCACTAAGAGTTTACTAAGATAGGTGTTATCGTCTGCTTTGTGTAATAGATGTAAAGCAGAGGGTAATATAGCAGAAATGTAACTTAATACTTTCTGGGATGATTCACTGGGTGATTTTCATCATATATAGCTTGACAAATCCTCCTGATTTCATGTGTGTTTGCAACTGATGGGGTTGACTCACTGCCTCCAGATCAACAGGGAGGGTGTTCTTATTTTCTAAACATAGGTAAACACAGGCTTACTCAATCTGCTTTTGGTTATAGCAGGCATGTTGTGACCTATTTTCTTCATGTAGCCCTACCTCAACAGCCTCGGCCCGCTCTGCGCTCTCAGCTTTTCGTTTTTTTTCCGTTCCTCGCCACCAGCTCTTTCAGCGGCGTGCTTTGAAGTCAGACAAATGTGTGAGCAATTGTGGAAACCGTAGGCTGAACACAGATGCCTCGCAGCAATGGACAGGCTATCGAGGTTATGCCCGAGTGGCTCAAAGCAAGTTGTCACCCATCGAGAACGGATTTAAACGGAGCGGCTGTCCAGCATCTGGCCGCATCATTTTAAAAAGCCAGCTGGGAACAACAGTATGCACAATTATTATTTTTTTTTTTTAAGGGTGCCGTCCAAGGAAAAATCTCGCTGCCGTCAAAGTCAAGCTAAAAGAGCAGTGATCTGCCATCTTTAGCTCTGTGGTGGACATTTAACGTTATATGTACTGTGTATAAAGTCAGAGCCACGTACGAACAAATAAGAGATGGAGTTTGTCACCGTGTTTAAGGTGACAGTCATCACATTCAAGTTAAAGCACAAGGATTTTTTTTTTTAAGTCTTGAAGAGGATAAACGGAGGTTGACTGAAGCCTCGGGTCTAATCGACGCTTCAGAGCCACTTATCATTCATGCTGGAGGTGCTATTTCTCCTCGGCACGCTGACGACGCATCATCTTGTTCAGTGGGCGGCTGTCTGTGCTGAGACATTTGGTTTGAAACAACTCGGAGCCAGAAGAAAAGAAAGGAAAAAAAAAACTCTTTAGCCACTTTTACTTAATAATTGTGTCACTCTGAACACAATAAAACTGAAACTGAGTGCCACATTTGAAGAAAATTCGTCACTATTAAAAATAAAGGGCCAGTCCGTACCCCTGTGACTGTATTGCATATCTGCCATGTGTTTCGGAGGGTTAGGGAAATAACTACCTTTAAGGTAAATGGGCCAGTGTAATTTCCGGCGGTGCCGTGCTGCCCCAGAATGTTTTCTCTTTGTTCGTTTTTCTTTTGTTTTTTTGTGTGTTTTTTTTTTTTTTTGGTAGACAATGGAAAATCCCCTCGCTATAAGCATCGCAACATACTAACTACACGTTAGGGCTGGGCATATTTTCAATGTTTACAATGGCAGGGTCGCCATCTTGTTTCACTGCTTGTATTTAGCTGCACTTTGAATTCAGGTCGACGAGATGCTTGGCATAAAAGCGAGTTTTTAAAATAATTTATTTTTAGTGAAATGAAAAGCAGGGGGAAAAAGTCTATTAATTGGATTTGGCATAATTTTATTCTCAAGCCACATCGCCCAGCCCTAAACATGTATATGCTGCTGCTGTTGCCCAATTCCCAGCAGCCGTACTAAAGCTCCGCAGCAATGAGCCCATATTTCCATCTGTAATCTTCTGCTATGCTATGCAGACCCTTTACTCACCTGAAGGGTGACCGTCGGTCGGTGTGTTCTGGTTGTGCTCAGAAGTCACGTTTTCCCAGTTCCGAGTCAGAAAAGCAACGGTCCCTGAAGGTGCATTCACACTGAGCAACCCGCAGATCAGCGCCCAGCACGACTCGAACGCAGCGTAACTCCAGCCGTTCACCCCAGTTGGACCTAATTTAGCCAAGGATTTCTCCCCCTGAGGGAAACTCTCAAAACATTGAACTTTAATTTCCTAACTGTCAGTTGAACCTGAATTATTGTAAAAATGATGACTTCCTGATAAACGTAACTCCCCTGTTCCTGACACTGAATTTCAGACCTTTTATCCCAGTGTACATGCGTTATGAAAAACCGGGGCCCATAATGAGCGACACCCAAACTTCAAAGACACGGCTCTTTATTTTATCACATTTTATGCTATTGTAACATTTTTTTTTTTTCACCCCACATATAAATGGCAGGAAAAGGAGCAGTATCACAGAAGCTTCAATGTGTCATTTAAATGTTGTCATACTTGTGTTTTCTACTCATCTGCTGCCATCGTGTCTCTACCTAATTACATTTTGTGCTTGTAAACAAACCATTTTTGGAGGTTTTTCGTTCCCGTTAATGGGTAGTTTTCCTCCCCACTGTCGCTTCATGCTTGCTCAGTATGAGGGATTGCTGCAAAGCCATCAACAATGCAGACGACTCTCCCTGTGGCTCTACGCTTCTCCAGGAGTGAATGCTGCTTGTCAAGACTTTGATGCAAACTGCTGGGATTCCTAAAATAGGAAACTTTTTTTGACCAATTTGTATAATCTGACCCAATCTGTGTAATCTGATTGAATTTGACTTTGGAAAGTGCCTTGAGATGACATGTTTCATGAATTGGCGCTATATAAATAAAATTTAATTGAATTTTGTCTCCCTTTACGCAACCACACTGCAAAAACAGAACTAAAATAAGTAAAATTTTTCTTGAAATTAGTGTATTAGTACTTTATTTGAGTAGGTAAATAAGATAATCTGCCAGTGGAATAAGGTTTTTGCACTTAAAATGGGAAGAACTCATCTTCATTAACTTATTTCAAATGCAGTATGTCTAATTATCTTATTTTAGGGTTAAAATTACTCTTTCCATTGGCAGATAATCTTATTTATCTGCTGAAATCAAGGACAAATACACTAGTTTAAAAAAAAGAGACTTATTTTTAGTTCTATTTTTGCAGTGCATTGTGCATCGTCGTATATACGTGATAGATCATTAGTTTGATTAAGGAAGGAGGTGGTTGCTAAAATGCTTCAACTTTATGTTTAATTGTAATTGAATCGTATATTAATGTGAAACTATAATATGGCCTGTTTTTATTGATTGTGTTTTTTTGTTTTGTTTTTTATTGATTTGGGCCTGGCGACTCTTACGAAATGGGACAGATTATGACTCCTGGTCGATCCACAATGACAGGCCTGCTGCTTGTTGGTTTTTAGGGAAACCCTGTAATCACCGAGTAGCTAATAGGATAATTACTTTCACTGCATTTGTCAGAACGGGCGTGAAGAGTCCCTCGGCAGGTGGCTGCTTTTTGTCACGACATGACCAAACCTTCAAACGTGACGGGTAAAAAATGACCAGCTGTCACTAAATGCATCCATTATTACCTCTGTTACAGGAGTCCTACCCCTCGACATCCCCAATATGGTTTGTTGACTCCGATGATCCTAGCCTGACTGAGGTGTTGGAGCGCTTGGAGGATGTGAGGAAAGGCAGCACGTTGGTACGTTGGTGACCTATCTTGTACATCTAATAATAAAAAAAAACACTGGTTATTTCCCATTTAGTAACAATCGGTTATCTCGCTCCACCTTCTAGCTTCTTCAGCAGTTGAAGCGGCTTATTTGTGATCTCTGTCGGCTTTACAATCTGCCACAACATCCAGATGTGGAAATGCTGGACCAGCCTCTGCCTGCTTGCCCCATCACACAGGAGCGTAAGGTAGGCCCAGAAAACAGGAGCTCTGTGCGCGTTCGTCCCCGTCACACGTTCACTCTTCATTAACTTGTGATGTTTTACGCTCCGACAGCATGGCCCGACGGACGAGGTGACATCTGAGGAGGAAGAGGAGGAGGAAATGGGAGAGGTTCCTACAAACGTTTCTGTCTTTCTAGCCTAGTCGCCTTACGAAAGGCTCACTCATCCGGTTGACGTTCTAACTTGGTGTCGGTGTGTTGCAGCAGGACATAGACCTGGACCAAGACCTGGACCATTATGAGATGAAAGAAGAGGAGCCCCCAGAGGGCAAAAAGTCAGAAGACGATGGGATAGAAAAAGAAAATCTGGCCATCTTGGAAAAAATACGTAAAAACCAGAGACAAGATCACTTGAATGTAAGCGCCTCTTCTGTTAATGCTGCTCTATAATAGGCTTAGAGCGGTAACAGAGTGGAGAGGTTGTTATCTTGTGTGTTTTTATTTATACTCCTTATTGTGCTTAACGGTGGGCTCCTTTTTTGGGGTTAATGTCTTGGAACGACTTACCCGTCCGTATGGAAGCCCTTTAATTAACCTCCTCGTTAACATTGCAGGGTGCAGTCTCTGGTTCAGTGCAAGCTTCGGATCGCTTAATGAAGGAACTCAGGGAGATCTACAGGTCGCAGAGTTACAAGACAGGTGAGTACGGGGGTTATCCTTTAATTGTGGCGCTTATTATTCTGACATGTTACAAAAGGTGAAATAAAAAGCTTTTTTTTTTTTTTTCCCCCGCTCGTTTTTCAGGTATTTATTCGGTCGAACTAGTCAATGACAGCCTTTATGAATGGCACGTCAAGTTAAGGAAGTAAGTTCTGCTTGTGGCTTTTTTTTTTTTTTTTTTTTGTGTTTTTAATGACCTGCCTCTGAAGCTATTGTCTAATCTGTTGGGTCTGACTTGTGTTTCCTTTCAGGGTAGATCCAGATAGTCCATTGCATAGCGACTTGCAGGTTTTAAAAGAAAAGGAAGGAGTGGAATTCATTCTGCTCAATTTCTCTTATAAAGTGAGTCAAGTGGAAATGTTTTTATGTTGTTTTAGGGAGAAAGCTGGACATTCTTTCCTTAACTCATGTTTTTTTTTCTTTCTGCCATCTGACAGGATAACTTTCCTTTTGACCCCCCTTTTGTACGGGTTGTCTCTCCTGTGCTCTCCGGAGGGTATGAAATGCCACCACTTGTCATATTACTGGAGCTCAGACCTTTTACTATTGTTATATTTAAGCTGTTGCTGTGCCTTCATTAATTAATAACATTGTTTGTTTTAGTTATGTCCTGGGAGGAGGAGCGCTGTGCATGGAACTTCTCACAAAACAGGTATGTGCCTGAATCGCTCACATTTTTTAAGCTTGGCTCATCCCTAGTAGCCAGGGAGCTCCGTTCATTTGTTCGTCTGTGTGTGTTTTCAGGGCTGGAGCAGTGCCTACTCAATAGAGTCTGTCATTATGCAGATAAATGCAACTCTGGTTAAAGGCAAAGCCAGAGTCCAGTTTGGAGCCAATAAGGTATTGTGTCCTCTGAGTTTTGTTTTGACAACACCCGCGAAGCAAACGGCGTCATAAAGGCCGGTCAGGGATAGGTTAGGTTACAAAATGATATCCCGACTTTTTAACTTGTGCACTGGTAAAATGTCCGTCTGTGTCTTAACAACTATGAACTATCAACTACTGCTCCACGAATCTGACCCTCTACGTAAGAGTGGCACAGCAGACACATGGGAGAGGGTCCTCCGATCCGACGGGAGAGGAAAACCTTACGGCGTACGAAAAATACCAGCGCACCTCGATGTACTTTGTGTTGGTCCACCACAATAGAGCCCAGTTTGTAGTTCTCTGATGGATAAGCGGTGCAGATATTCTTGCACGGCGCTGCATGTGAGAATAGCTGAACCTAGTGTACCTCCAAGACTGAAGGCGAAGTATTTGCAAAGAAGTTTGTTAATTTTTTTGTCTCTTACGGTTGTCGTTTGTGTTTTTAGAACCAGTACAATCTTGCCAGAGCACAACAGTCGTACAAATCCCTCGTGCAGATTCATGAAAAGAACGGTGTGTAAATGTTTAAAAAAAATAAATTGGAGTCTTAATTAGCTTTTGCAAAAATCCATCAACAACGTTTTTTTTTTTTTTTTTTTTTTTTGTGGTTCCAGGCTGGTACACACCCACCCTAAAGAGGACGGATAAGGAGCGGCCACCACTATGCATGGGAACATTTCTTTGGGTCATTCTTGTTTGATTCAGAATATTTTCCCTCTCTGACTTACTGGGAATATATCATCTTTCTCAGAGAAACCATCTCGCTGACCTCATCTGACAAGTATTCTCTCGCCCTGCTGCGGAAAAGACTAACACTCTGGTCTCTTATTGCCCCCCTCGCCCAACCAGGTCTCAGTGAGGAGGAGAATGTGAGGGTAACACTTGTCCAGTTTTCTAAATGTTCTCTTTTTTTGGGGGGAGAAGGAGAAAATTAGGTTTTTCTTCCTTTAGATGTGGGGAAATACATTTTTAGCTGCTCTGTCAAAGTGGGACCCCCCACAGTCAAATTACCCTCTCTGTCTAAATGATGTTTGTTTGTTTTTCTTTAAAAAAAAAAAAGATCAAACCGAAGCTCTTGAAGTGGCATCTCATTGCACCCGTTTTGAAATTGACTGTTGATTAGGCTTTTTCTTTTGGAAATAACAGGTACATAATGCAAATATTTGTTTAGACATTTTTTTTTCATTATTTGAACATCGTAGACAAAAGAGAGCAAATTTCAGATGTTGGAAGCGCATCTTAAAACCGAGACGACCCACTCCTCTCTCTACCCCTCGGCTATGGTCGAACTTATGAAGTGTTATAAAATCAAAATGCTCCGTGTTGTTGAAAGAAGATCGGCGGCTCAAGCCGGTCACGCAGGAAGACGTGTGAATGATTAGTAAGAGGATGCGTTTTGACAGGCCTATCATTGAAGCTGGAGGGCTCCTTCTGCCTTATTTCTGCTTTGCCCTCAAATTCTGGTGGAGTTTTCTGTTTTTGGCTATAGAGGTTGACGCCGACACCGAAGTCCTTTCTGCTCAGAGTTAACAGCATGTTGTACAGGGCGTCGCACTCCTGGTTTTTTTAAGGTCTGACAGCAGTCCATTCCTTCAGAACTGGAATACGCTCCGCACGGT